>NW_027113242.1:960576-968962 GCF_000696795.3 Halyomorpha halys | reverse complement strand
TAAATAATCCACAATTTTGGCATAGATTTCAAGACTAGAACGAACCAGTTGTACATTAATTTTATCTGCTTCACTATCATGATTTAATATTGAATTACTCAAACTATTTCAAGTATTATCTCTTTACAATTACAATAAAATAAGCCTGACTTACTTTTTCCAGAGTCCGCTGGCCACAATGGTATAAAACCATACGAAATAGAAGGTATGAAATTCGTCTGTTATATATAAGCAATAATAAATTGAATAAACTTATTTTAAATATTTTTCAAATACTTTACAGATTGTTCAAGAGTGCCATCGAAGGACAATGAGTTTCCATGGCACGTCGCATTGTATAAAACAGCCAACAGTTCCAAGTACGAGTATATTTGCGGTGGTAGTATCATAAACACTAATGTTGTCCTTACAGGTAATAATATCTACCTATATTGCTAAATAACTGTTCCAATAGTGGTTTCTATAAAAATATTTAGTAAAATAATAAGTGAATTTAATTTAAATGGAGTAATTTAATGGAGATTTTTGTTTAGCCGCGCATTGTGTTTTCGACGAAGGACTAGGGGATGTTGACAGCACCAGAATGGTCATCGTCGTAGGAAAGAAAAATTCTTCTTGGGAGCACAGAGATGTTCAAGAACAACGGTTTGAGGTAGGTGGGGTTATCTTTTTTTTTCTATAAATCTTCCATGTGAAACAGGAAGGTGTATATACAGCTATTGTGGTGGCAGAGGAAGGGAGGCGCAGAATGAACTTGAAAACTACCAGCACGTATTAAATAAAAAATATCACCAATAAATATTATTAAATTTAAAATCAAATACTCCCAATATCAGCATAAATGAATTGCATATTTTCATCTGTAAACAAAACAAAATAATAATATCGCTTCGTGATTAAAAATATTAAAAAAAATTAGCATGAAGTACTTAATAAAATCCACTATTTATAAAAAAAAATGAACTAATAAAAAATTTAACATAAATGAATATGCACTAAATAATAAGTATATATTAATTGAATTTTTAGAAATTCAAATTCATTAATAATATTTAAAAAATGTATCTTAAAATTAGTTTCTTCACGTATTGGAAAAAAAAAGTTACCGAAACTCGAATTCATTATCTCTGTATGTCACCAGACGCAGGTCTTTCAGTTAGATTCCTCGATGTCGCCTCTGTGAAGTTGGTCCTCTATCCTCAAATTATTTGAAATTTGTTTAGAGTTCTGGAGTTTTTTATTATTAACAGAAATTGTTCTGTTGTTTAAAACATGAAGAATACCATTATGTACGACTTTGACACCCTTTTTACACAATTTTAGAACTTCGATTAATGAAGGTAATTGTTAGAACTCTTAGGGAGGCTAACGAAACTCCCAAAAAACGACCAAAACGTTTTCAAAAACATTTTTGATCGAAAATTTTCCTACTGAGAGGTGGTAAAAATAAATAAATCTTTGAGTTTTGATAGCTTCCTTAAGAATTTTAGAGTTCGCAATAGTTTTTAAAAACATTTCTGTTCTTTAAAACACGAAAAATGTCATCTAAAAATATACGCGATTTTTAAGCAACTCTAATACCCTATAACTCTTTTGCTTTCAAATTCATAACTTCGATTAATAAGGGTAATTATTTGAACTCTTAGGGGGCCAAATTCACCGCGGTCTTGATGTATGTTTTCTGAATGAGTTTATGGTCTGTATACCGTTCTGCGATGTCTTACTGTCAGCTTATAAGTAATGCAGCAACTATTAAAAAAGGTCGATCTTACGAACTGGGGGACTTAGTCCAAATTTTTAGCACGAAGTCGAGATACACGTATTGTATACCGGTTTAATTACTACTATTGTATATATAGTACATATACGTACGTAAAAAGTAAAAATATTGATATAAATATAAAATGTATAGCTCATTACTAATATATGTTGTTTTCACAGAGTAGACACTATAGATATTCATATTTCATCAATGCTTTATGGTTTAGTATTACTTTTGTCTCTGAATTTGACACTAATTTATTTTTAAATTTACATACATTTAATGTGTATAACAGTAATTAAGATTCTTAACACCTAGTCAAATAAAAAAAAATCTTTAGCAGATAAGAATGTTTATACCCATTTTCATAAATAGATATTTTCACTAAACATTAAATGCTATATGATTGGCTTACAACGACATCTGGGAGTTCTAGCCCGGGAGCTTGTAACAAAAAAGGTGACTTTTCATGCTTCTGGGTCATGCCAAATGAGGGCATAGGTTCCAGAACGCCCGTGGAACGTTGTGGGTTCTATTTCCTTCTGAGGCATTTAATATTCATTTCTCGGTCGTCCTTAGAAAACAGTATTGATACTTCCACCTTGGTTAGTACGCGGTGGTAACTCGAGTTCGGAAAATGGCCTATTTGCTGACTGTGGACAAAGTCAGTGATATATGATTCATATCAGGTATATTTAGCAGTACAAAGGAGCAGAAAAAATATTTTTCAAATATCTTGATACTTAGCTACATTTATCGAAAATGTATATCCTTAAGAAAATTTAATATCTTATTATCTATAAAACATGGATGCGACTTTAAATATTCAAAATAAAGCTTCTTGTATTCGCTGAAAATTAATTTATACGCCAGATAATTTCTCAATTATTAAGTTTGGGGGAAAAAATAAGAAAAGAACTCTTTTTCTCTTTCAAATCCGAAAATTTAGATGTTCAGGCCGATCCAAACTCAAAAATGAAAACTACTCGATTTTTGGGTTTGTTTATGTTGTTATTTTTTAAAAAAATTATTGTATTTATCTCGCCATAATTTTTGTATTTTTGTGGCTTAAGATAGCAGATTTGCAGAAGAAACGTGGCGGCAATATTTCAAGAGCTTATTGAACCCAATAGAAGCAGAGAATTGTCTGGAAGACCGTGTACGATCACCAGTGGGTACTAATGATGAAGATTTGGAAGCCATTCCACCCGATGTAGAGGACAGCGGAGACATCTTGTCTAAACATAAAATAATAAATCACCCAGTAATGATGGACTCCCAGCAGAATTGTTTAAAGCAGCGCATCATGAAGTCGCATAAAGCTCAGATAAGGGAAGAGGAACCATACCCAAGGAGTGGAATGAGGTGATAGTAGTACCTGTATAGTAGTACCTATATACAAAAAAAGGGACGATTTGCAGCAACTGCATACACTGCATATAATTTTTTTTCCATATCCCTGTATGTTGAACGGAAATTCGATGATTATCAAGGTGGGTTCGGGCCCAATAGGTCTACTATTGATCAAATCGCCCTGAGGCAAACCTCTGAGAAGATGAAAGAATAATCAGCAGACAACTTGAATCCTATTCATTGATTTTCGGGCTGCCTATGATACAATCGTAAGGAGTGAACTCATAGTGGCTATGCATGAACTGGGGCTTCCTAGTAAACCCACCCGATTAGTGAAATGCACAATGGTGAGCACAACCGGCTAAGTAAAATCCTGTGGAGTTTTTTTAAGTGGAATGAGGCCTAAGACAGGGTTACCCAATAGCTCCTCTCATGTTTAATATCACTCTACAAGCGATCATAAATAGATCAGGAATAAATAAGGAAGGATAAGTATTCACAAAGATGACCCAAGTCCTGGCCTATGCAGACGACGTCTTCATCATCGGTAGATCTCTGCTGAGCATTAGGACTGCATTCGAAGCGATGTATGTCAAAGCGAAAAAGATGGGCTAGCATATTAATGGGGAAAAAACCAAGATTATGCTGTTGGGTAAGAAGACTCTGGACCAGAGGCAGAGTCGCCTTGTAATGGGCCCCTATAATTTCGAAGTGGTAAGAAGTTTTTCTTGCCTTGGCTCTACTATGAATGAGAACAAGGATGAAGAAGAAGTTAGAAGCAGAATTGCTGCTGAAAATAGAGCTTATTTCTCCATTTTAAGGTTAATCAAAAGCAAACTTGTTAGCCGTACCACCAAGTTCACCCTGTACAAAACGTTGATAAGGCCAGTCGTCACATACGGTGGAGAAACTTGGACCCTAAGCAATAAAAGCATTAACCTGCTAGAGAGGTTTGAAAGAGTAATTCTGAGAAGAATCTAAGGCGGGCCCTAGTATGCAATGGCTTGGCCATGTAATGAGGATGAGCGCGGAAAGAGTGGCTCATAAACTGTACAGTTACGTTCCGGATGGTGCGCGGCGAAGTGGTAGGCCGAAGGGCCGATGGAAGGATGCTGTGAGGCGGGATCTGAGACAACTGAGGATCCCAGTTACCCTTACAGAAGATAGAGAAAGATGGTTGGCGGCCGTTAAGCAGGCCAAGGGCAGCTTCATGCGCCTGTTGTGGCAGTAAAAGAAGAAGAAGATAGCAGATGTGATTTTTTTTATATTATTCCGTTAAACATTGCATGTTCATTTTATGAACCCAAGCTTTAGTATGAAATAAGTTACATTTTATGTTATGGGCTCTCGAACTAGGTCTAAAGTAACATTGTAAGTAATATTATAATAGAGATGAAATCCGGTGACAAAATAACACAATCCATTTTTTGTTGGACCATTTCTTTGTATTGTTTTAAGTTGCTCGTATCTTCCATTCAATAAATAATAGATGAATGAAAACGTTTAAATCCTTAATTGCTATTAAATAATTGAAAATTATCAATCTATATACATCGTTATAATAAATCATTTTCCAGGTGATCAGTAAGATACTTCGTCCAACTTACAGAGGAACAACTACAAGGTACCAGGACGATATTGCTCTTCTTGTACTCAACGACACGATTACATTCAGCACCACAGCGATGCCAGTCTGTATTGACTGGGAAGGCTTCTACGAGCCCAATGACGGGGAAGTGGGCACGGTAAGGAAGTCTTTTTGCAAACCATTAGCCACAATGTATTGCTTTTTTTAACGTTGTTTCATACATTTACACTTATTAGTGCTCCCTCCCCAACCATATTCAAAGTATAATTTCGTGTATGTATCAGATGGAATGGTGAACTTTAAAGGAATTTTATCAGGGAACGGATTTTTTATCGAATTCACAATTCTTTATACTTCAAATAATCATTACATTATGCAACAAAAACAAAGATCAACACTCTTATTAACTATTAATAATAAGCCAAGAGGTTTCAAATCGGTTTACCACCGAAACAGTAATATATTAAAAAAAATTGTATTGTGAGCTTTTGAAATCCACTAAACCTCGTAGTACAAGAGCCGGGAAGAAAAAAAGGTAGTTATTTCACCCCAATTTTTGATTAATTTAATGAAAACTATGTATAATTACTAGTCAAAACTGATGAGTCTGCCAAGTATAGGCACGAGGAATAAAAAATGGCGACTGTTTCAAAACCTTAAAAAATATTAATTTTACATTCGGAGCTCTATATCTTAAAAACTACCAAGAACACATGAAAATAAAAAAAAACATTATTTAAAGGAGAGTAAATTTTCTGAAATATGAGCCCTAATAGAGCTATTTACGTCCAATATTTCTCGAGATATAGCTTTTTAAAAAGCAACATTTCTTAAATATCTACTGAAAGATTAGTAGTTAATTTATTTTGAGAAATCTATATCTCAGGAACTATGTGACGTATGGATGTCTATTAGCACTTAAATTAAAACTAATTTAACGTACTATATCTCCGTAGGAATAGTAGTTTTCATGATATTTCCTAAAATAAATTGATTTATAGTAGTTCAGACAATAAGTTTGAGTTATAACTAACTGAGAAATAACTGACTTTTTTCTCCTCTTGTACTATTCGAATTCCTTGGAATTCCTCACCTTACAATCCAAAATTCTTCGTAAGATTCTCCTTACATTGTCCACAAATAAAATCATCCACAAGGACTTAATTTATTTGTAACCGATCAAGCGCGAAGTCAATCCTTCCATTATAAACTCGTTGACCACCTAAGCCGACTAGTTCCTAGCCTTGCTTCCCCATCCATTCCTGACCATCCTCCGAGGCGCCTGAGAAGAAAATGGCCTCAAAACCTTCTAATGTAGATATGTTATTAGAGTGCTACCAACTCTCTAAAGTTCATTCCAATATGATCTTACATTACATATACTAGAGTTATTTTTAAGTAAATACAGTTGTTGTCAAAAATGTAGACCATTTTTCAGAGTTGTCTTTAAAATTTAAATGAGTTTTTAAACCTTTTTCACTCACTAAAACTGAAGCTCCTTCTAAGAATGTTTTAACAAGGAGATTTTTTTTTTTTATTTCTAGAGTTTAAATTCTTGTTTTTCTTATAATGACAACCAATTTATTTTAGTTTGAATCAATTTGAAAACTTCATTTGGGCGAATATCAAAAGAGTGTCAATTGTAGTGTTTTTTTCCAAATAAATGTGCCTAATGGATAGTTTTATTTAATTACATAAACTCAGAGCATATGTATTTTCGGAAAGGGGAGAAGTAGGTGGTAAAAAAATTATCAAATACGGTCTATCTGCTGATCGGTCACAACCACATAGTTTTTGATATGTTCACCATTCCACTTAAGGTCAGTAGATAAGCTCTTGTATATCACACAAATTAGAGTTTAGATCCGAAAAAGTTATGCAAAATATTTTTCTGTTGTTTTATTTTGTATACTTTGTTTCATGATCTCAGGAATCTTTATAAAAAATTGAGGAATTTTCTAAAATGGTTCTCCACCCTATGAAATGTTTGCCCAGAAAATGGAAGGTTTTCTAGAAGCTTCCACCAATGTACTAATTATGAATACTTTTCCAATATAGATCATTGGATGGGGCATTAACGAAAAGGGAGTATTGAGAGATGAACTGAAGATATCTAAAATGCAAAAACACAATTTACGCGAATGCCGTAACAATGTGACTAAATCTTATGGCAGCTATTTGACTTCGGACAAGTTCTGTGCTGTAAATGAAACTAGTAAGTTTAAACTTTTTATTAGGGATGAAGTTTATTGGCAGAAATTTATAATTTTTTTTTTATGACAGGTAACACTGTGGAGCTAGGATACGCCGGAGGTGGCTTGGTCTTCAGCAGAGACCTCGAGAAGGGTGCGAGGCACTTCCTCAAAGGAATCGTCAGCGGTAGGGAGAGAGGCAACGACATTGTCCTCTTCACCAACATCACCAATCACATACCTTGGCTCAAACGGACTGTCATCACTATAATCACTGAGAACAGTGACAAAAAAAATTATAAAAACCATTCATGAAATCAAGAAATGTTGGTTAGATCGTAAGACCATGCATTATACTGTTTTCCACATTCATTCACATATGTATATATATATATATATATAGCACTGATACTAGAGCAAAGGTTGTACAAGGATGTGATTTGGTCAGAACCACGCTCGCCCACCAGATAGTTACCTAATTAAATAACCTAAAAAAGTGGGTACCCATTATGAGGTTATTACTCCTGAGGGCTCCCAAATGCACAAGGCTTACTCAACTCCTCCAAGTAACAGATAATAGTTTTCTTCCATCTAGAATTTGAAATTTTTTACCATCGTACTGCTTCTTTTTACTATATAATACACATATAGATAAGTTAATGTAAGAATGAGCAAAACTTTTAAAGCTCGGTCATTATTTTTCAATCGGCTACCATAAGGCGTCAGAATGTCAATATATTTTAATTCAAAGACATTCATTATAATTTTATTTTTTATTTTATTATCTTTATTGAAATTTACACCTGTATATTATATAATACATTCAGTAAATTTGATCTTAGTTAAAATGGAGTGTTACAGGCGTGTAGAGCAACTACCCATTAGCCCTCTACTGACATTTTACATTAGCAGGTCTCGTGGCTCCTCAGAGGATTGTCAGGAATGGAAGAGTATGGTTAGAAACTAGGTTTGAGTGGTTAGGGAGTGATATCTGATTCGGGCATTAGGGTGTTTATGTATGATTTTATATGTAACAAAGTAAGGAGAATTGAGGATTTTACGAAGGATTTTGGTTTGTAAGGATTGAATACTAGAGGAATTCAAAGGTTTAGTGGAGCCCCAAAGCTCAACTCCATATGTCCAAATTGGCCTTATTATAGTCATGTAGATCAGTATTTTGTAATATGTTGGAGGTTTTGGCCGTTTGTCTAGTATGTACTGTAATGGTCGAAATTGACGTGCAGTTTCCTGCCTTTTCAGTCTTGTGTGAAGATTCCAGGTTAATCGTTTGTCCCAATGTAGTCCAAGGTAGCGGATCTGTTCGACAGGGGTAAGAGTAAAATTATTAAATGAAACTGTCGGTAGGTTTACGAGGAAGAGTAAAAGGTATTTGATGGGATTTGTTGGAATTTATCTTATTCCTCCAATTACGACACCATTCTTCGAGGGCTATGATATAGGATTGGAGAGTTTGGGATACAATCAATATAA
>NW_027113242.1:954077-957506 GCF_000696795.3 Halyomorpha halys | reverse complement strand
GTAGGCCGTAATGAATACTACCTTGGTGCTGCTAGGGTTAAATCAGATCAAATCACAAGTTCAATTTAACCTTTTTTTGAAAATATTGGACGTAATGAAAAATCTGATCTTAATTACACGACAATAATTCCAGCAGGGGATTTCTTAATTAAATACTTACGATTACGGTAAATGCTTTATAACATACAGGAAGGAGTGAGACTCTTTCATAGTTATTAAAATCCGTACTTTGGTAAATTGGAAATAGGGAGTGGGCATTTTCACAATTTTCCAGATCTTTTTAACCAAAAGGTGTTGTTTAGAGACTCCAGTATAACTACATGCCTTGATTTTTTTTTTTAATACTACTTTTTATTTATTCATAGACATAACAATCTGCCACACAGTTGTGGGAAATAGGTAATAGTGATGAATGATCTCATACATACTAAAATAAAATAAAATAAAAACTCTCTTAAAATATATACAAACAGAAGAATAAACATAAGTTTGAGTATCTGTATGAAAAAGAAATAAATAAAATAACATAATGATAAAATAATATAGTCTCTAGTCACATTTACACTCTAATATACAATATTTACACAATTGACCTGAGGATCCCTGAGCCCACTTAGGGTAACGTAGGTCCCCCACGTGTGAGGGGTAGAGCAGAGCTCATAAGATCTCAGCGCATCCCTCTCGCCGCATCACTGATATTGAGCCAATGGAGGCTGAGCATGTGCGCTAAAGCCGCAAACATTCAACTTGAGTGGAGAATCTGACCATTCCCAGAACTCCAATTGTCCATTTTATTTTAATAAGTCTCTTGGCCACTGCCGTTTCAACCTTCGAGGTGGGCTGTAGGAATGGGTGGAACTTGATAAGATTAGAACCAAAGGTTTAGGATGGTTGGAAAGGTTTATAGATAATTTGGTTGGTATGAGGTAAAGGACAAAAGTGATTTGTAGGTCATGTCATGCCTTGATTAGTTCGCTGGACATATTGTTAATTACCACTTATTTATAATATTTAAATATTACGGCGGCTATTTGGACTTCCTCCTTACTCGATTCCTTTATCAACGATTCAGTACTCTGGTATTCAGTAAGAGAAGATGGACAATCATACTCCGTATTTGAAATACTTGCGATGTGTGGCTTAAACGGTTCCAATATCTACCAAATTAGGCAGAATATTTTTTTTTTGTTTTTAGACCGTATTTCTATTACTACAAAAGAGTCCCAATATTTCGGTTAATGCCTCTGTACATTTATTTTCGATATTGTTTGTTTCTGTTTCTATCATTTTATTTTCGCTTCTGTATGAATGAGAAGAGGGTGAACCTTTAATATCCGGGAGTAAATTTAGAGGGAATTTACAGCGGCTTTTATTTGTTCGCATATTTTCATACCAGACTTTTTTTATTTTTTGCTTTCCCTCTTCCCGAGAAACAAATTACCGACCTCATTAATATTACCTCTGATCTATAACCGTAACTTCTCAAAATTTTCGCAATCTTCATGTAAATATTTGAACGCTTGAAATAAATTTTTTTATTTCTAGTGAGATGGATTTCAAATGTCGCCAGATTGAAATTTTTAGAACTGAAACTTATTTTTTTTTTCCATTAGGTTTATATAAAGTTTTTAAACATTATACATCAAATTACTAGTTTATGGTTTGACCCACATTCTGCTTCACGATAAGACTTCCCGTTAATTATAATTTTTTGGTGGATATGTTGTACAAAGACATGGCCTATTTGATTTGGGGTTGGCGAATCCGGTGAGTATGTTTGTGAATATCCTGGTGTATTAGTCGTATTCCATTATTGTTAGTATATTCGTGCAAAATTTCTTTACCGATCGGTCCAAACCTTTTGTTCGCATTTTCTAAAATTATTTTCATGCAGTTTCGCGGCAATTTATCGTAAACCTCCTTCCATTATTGATGATTTACTATTCCTTTCTTTGGTTTGAGAATGAATGTTAACGACTGCTATTTTAAACCAACATCCCTAATATACTTTCACCGATATCCAATTATTAAAAACTTTACGTACCTCAAAGTGGAAAGCAACCTATTCCTGATCAGAAATCCACTTGCTAAAAAAAAATTCCCATTCCATCTTAAAGATTGTACTTCTTTTGTGGAGCCCTTCCCTCGCTGGTGAACTTATTATAGCACCACAATGAATTGTATCCCTTAACCTTATTTTCTGCCGATTTTTACCCACCACAGGAACTCAACTTTCTTACATTCAACATACAGGGTTACAAAAAAAAAATTTTGAGTTTTCCTTTACTAAATTCTACATCGAGGTTTTATTAAAAAATATTACTGTTGGGGCTACCGTATGAAAAAAATATATATTGATAATTTTTTTTCTAGACTGTTGTAGGTATATATATTATTTTTTGGGGGTCTTGAGGATTAGTCAATAATACACTTTGTAATAATACACCTTTTGGCGTTGTTTCACAACTTTACATTCACACAACCATAACTCCATGAAACAGACAGCAAAAGATACTACACAATCCCATACATACCCACATTTTCAGAGAGAATATCAAAAACTCTAAAGAATAACAAAGACAAAAACTACTACGCAATTACATACAAAACATGGCCACTTTATCTATCACACTTTATCTATTATCACAAAAGATAAAGATAAAATAAAACTACAATCTGATGTAGAGTTTGAAATTCCCAATGAAGAAAACTGCGGAAAATCCTATTTTAGATCTTCAGGACAGTATCTAAGAAGAAGAGTGCATCAACATAAATATAGTTGTACCTCTATAACAAACCTGACCACACAGCCCTCACTACACATTTTAGACTAACAGGACAGAAATTGAATTCGATGCACCAAAAATTATGCATCGATAAAAAAACAACTTCAAGGGAAATGTAAAAGAAATTATCACAATAGAAAAAGATAAGAATCAAATCATTAATTAAAAATCTGATGTACAAAATTTAAATTCATATTATTCTAACCTAATAAATACATAAAGGCACAATTAACAATATAAAATAGAAACAGACAAAATATAAACATTGGACTGACTATCTGCTGAAAAATAAACAAAAAAATGGTACATGAGAGGAAATCTAAACAATCCTTACCTTCATTTCAAAACCGATTCAGTTCTTTCCTAAACCTGAACATGGCAACATCATAATGTAGAAAACACTGCAGTTGGCAATGGTAAGTAATGTTTGTATTAAACCATATTTTGATTGTAATATTTATTAATCAGAGATTGATTGTATCACAATGTACTTGTAATTTTGTGATAATTATTTGAAGAGAATATATGTTCTAAAAAACTGTGTTTTTCTCATTAGACATGATATGACTATGCAACCAATAAAGTTGCCAAACGTCCCCAAAAGATGTATTATTGACAGATCCTCAAGACCCACTAAATAAAT
>NW_027113242.1:941164-954027 GCF_000696795.3 Halyomorpha halys | reverse complement strand
CAGAACCTGAGTCCTCAGAGTTTGTAGCTCAGTGCATTACCAACAAGCTACCCACTTGCACAGGTATATTAAAATACATATATATAGTCATATATACTCGTATATATTTTATACACATAATATATATTTTTTATACGTATGTGAAGTAGGATGTAGAGTTATTTCATTATACCGTAGGTGTATTACTGTTTAATCCTACACTGTTCTAGGGACTGTCTTCGTGTACAGTTTTAAGTCCTCAAGTTCAGACATTTTCACAGCTTAAGTAACTGTTGAAGATTAAGTCCCCAGAGACAGTTGGTTACGGACAGTATAACTGCTAGTTGCACAACCCTCAGAGGGAAATAATCAGTACAGTTCACAATATCGAAGATGGAAGACAAGATCACTGGGTGAACTTCTTGATTTAATAATATTTAATTTTTTTTTATTACTAAAATTTTATTTTGAATAGTGGATTTTAGAAATATTTTATTTTTTTTTGTGTAATGAGTAAATATATTCTTTTGTTGCTTTAATGCTGCTATTTGATTTTTTTTTTTATTTCTGAAATACTTCTCTAAATAAAAAAATATTTATTAGTAATATTTTTTTATTTATTTAATACTGACCTGCAGTTTTGGCAAGTTTATTTTTGAACCCCACTGCCGCTACAATTATAATTTATTTGTTATTTTTTTGTTAGAAATGTAGTTTCTTCTTCAGATGCCACTGCTAGTACTTTTTTTCATTTCAGTAATGGAAAGAAGGAATCTAGGAATTTTATTTTTGCCATTTAGAATTTTACATTTCATTCATCAGCTATTTCATATTCATAAAGAGGAAACTTCAAGACCCAATCATTAGTATTGAGTGATGAAGAAATTACTTTTTTCTCTTTTGTTTCTCTATCATTATAGAATACTAGTCTTTATTGCCGTGTCTAGGAGTTGTTAGAAAAAAAAAGAAGAGAGAAGTGTTTGCAAAGCACTCGACTCCTCGTGAGCGAAAAAGAACGTGCACAATAAACTTCTATCGCGGCCTGACCTAGTTCTTCTCCAGTTTTGTAGAAAACCAACTGCCAACTTAAAAGTTAGGACCTCAGATTGTTCCCCGAGATATCTTCACGTCGGAGGGTGAGGAATTGGAAACAGTGTGCCAACAATCAACCATCGCGGCACTGATAGAATTTTCTCCTTTGAAAACTTTTTATTTTAAATTCACTCATGAACGTCTTACGTTCGATTTATTGGCAAGTGCATGGCTTAGGAATGGGTCATGATCTTCATTATTTCCCTCATTTCTTTCAAAACTTGATTTTAAAGAACATAATTAATTATTTATCTACTTCAATGTTATTTTTTCCTGAAAATATATTTTTTAAAAAATAAACAACAAACAAGAAATCTAATAGTAAGCATTATTGACATAATTATAACCTTTAATACAGAATGACAATGCTCTTCAACAACATAAAAAAGTATTTTTAATAACCTGAAACACACTAATACACGTCTGAATAGGTATTTTGTTAAAGTAATTATTTTTTCCCGAAAATCTTTCTTTATGACACATAAAATGTTATATATTCAAAAAATACACAATCAATAAAATTTTTTTCATAAATTGTTTTCATTCTGTTAAATTACAGGAATTTTATCTGTTTTGTACGAAATGGAATTATTGGAAGATTTGAAAATTATTCAATTTAATTCTTGTAATTTCCCATGTTATACACGTATAGGTAAGCAAACGAAAATCGAGGGCTGTTTCTTCCTGAAAATAGAATATTTAGTATCTTTAACGCTCTTCCAAACATATTTAATAATTAATTAAATAAATCAAAATTTGTATGCTTATTAGTCTCAACACTTTTTATTTCAACAGTCCAACGTTGCGTTGAGTAGGAGATTATAAATGGTTTGTGTATATGGTAGTGATTTGGTGGATAATTTTAAAATAAGAAGATTTAGATATTTATGATTTTAAATCAAAAAATAGGTTTTTATCTTCTAAAAATAAAAATTGTTGAGACTAATAAGGATACAAATTTTGATTTATTATTTAATAAATAATCACCTGTCTCAAAAAATTTAAATAATATAATTAAAATATTGAATAATATTTAATCGACCAAATGCGGAAGGACAAACATAATCAATCAATTTAAAAATTATAACTTACCATACTAACATGGGGATCGTCATTATTTTCACTAGTGCATTCTCACTTACCTAAAAAGTAAAAAAAAAAATCAAGAACAATGTTTATTTATTTGTTTAATGTGATTTACATTTGTACAAATAATAATTACAATAAGTAAATCTGAGGAATGTTTCATTTACACTTGAAAATCTTGGGAAGGAACCACCTGTTGGTGGTACTTCAAGCATTAATTTAAATTAGGACACGTGGCCATCTTCTTTTCAGACGCCTCGGAGGATTATCAGGGATTGTTAAGGATGAGGAACTTTAGAGCGGTTGTCAAGAAGGTGTTGTAGCAATCGAAATATTCGAGCAGTTTCTTGTCGTTCCAGTCTTGTATGTGGATAACATGTAAGTCTCTTGTCGAGATGGAGTCCTAAGTATCGAATCTGTTCAACAGGCGTTAGTGGAATATTTAGAAAGAATAATGTAGGACATGAGGGTAGAGGTTTACGCCGGAGAGTAACGGTGATCAGGATTTATTTTGATTCTCCATGTTTGACACCATTCTTCAATGGATGTTATGTGTACTGTAGTGTTTGTGATGCATTAGTAGGGTCGTTAAGAGCAATATTGAGTTTAATTTATGTAAACTTTCTTGTATAGTTAAGTAACAAAATAAATTTAATTTTGAAATTACAACCTTTACAAAAGCAAAAAATATATAGAGTTTTAATTATATCATAATTGAAATTTAAATTAAGATCTCAAAAAAAAACTCCGCATGAATATATTTCCGTTAACATAAATATATATAATATGATAATACACGATATATTAGAATAAACGGGCGAAGAACTTTACCTTAGTTACTATGATAGAATTTAAAGATACTAAGTACGAAGTCTTGAGTCTCTAAAATAACCGTAAAACTTTTTAAGAAGTAAACTTTGTAACTAGTAACAGGCATTTTAAAGACATAGGAAACAAAATGCAGCCCAGCCACATGAATAGCATAAACATATAATCAACTATAAGCGGTATCTAGCTCGATAACATTAAACCACATACTAAAAGAGTGACAACATAAACACAGTGGAGAAAGGTTGTATTTAAACAGCTAATCAGCCAAGACTAAAATAAAACAGGAGATATAAAATAAAACAAAAATGATAAATCTAAAAGAAAACTGAAGAACAGAAATGAAGAAGGTAGAAATGGTAATAATTAAATATAGCTGATCAAATTACAACGCCAAATTAAAAAACAAAGTCATATAGAATTAAATATAGTTAGACTTACAATATTTGAATAAATTGCCTGCCATTTTACTGTTTTGACTAAATTGTTCAACTTTTGGAGAGAAAAAGGTTTTAGTTCTATAACCAGTCTTTTAATTGACAGTATTATAGAAATAGTGAATAATTTTCAATAATTGCTTAGACTGCATCGATTTAACTATTCATTCACAAAGTATTTTTTTCTAAATAGTTGTTGAGCAAGGGGTGTTTCGTGTGTGTAATACCGACCACATCCACAAAGTTAAGTGTTAGCTGGTTAAATAACACTAAGGATCTGAAATAAATATCACAAAAAATAATAATAAAGAATATGAAATTTTAAAAAATAACCTTCCAAGTGATACACAAAATTTAATTATATTAAAATATAAACCAAAAATAAATAATGAAGTGTGAAGTAAAAAACATATTTTGATATATATGTAAAAAAAAATTCTCATTACACAAAAAAATAAGTTAACATGATTTAATTAGAAGCAAACAAAAACAAATGTGAAGCTTGATGACATTGGTCACAATAACAAGAGTGCAGAGTCGAAATGACTGCCGGCGATTTGCTGAGAAACAGTGGCAGGTAATCTGACAACTCCAACAAACGTTGACTACACAGTGGTGACTGCTGGCGAGTCGGTGAAAGGGTTCCAAAAAGAAACCAGCTCCACACACAAACTTGGCTCAGCAAACAATGGCGGTGGAGTGTCCGTGAATCGGTGACTCGGCGTCTCACACCGTGCCAATGCCTCCTAAGATTGCTCCAATGCCTTCTTAATGCACTTTCTACTGCCTCATCCGCGGTTATACAGGTCCTGGACCTTCGGTATCGCTCTGCACATCTTACACCTCCGCAATGTATGTATACACACTAAACCTACTTATATCCTTTATTTTTATGTATTGAATAAAAAATGAAAAATTACTTATAGTTAAAAAAAATAACATAAACTTATAACTAACAAAGTTGAAAATCACTTGTAAAGTTGACAGAAAAATTATCCAAAAAAAATAAACGAAACTTTTGGGCTTTAAAAATAGTTATCCTTAAAAAAACAAGCGATTACGATAAATCGCCTATGTTTATAGTACTTTAGCCTAGAAAGTTTTGGAGAAGTTCTGAAAAGTTGCTCATTTATGTTTCATGGGGCGCTGATAACGATTTTCAAGTTTGTGACATTCAATTCAATAGGACGCACTAAGGTTGTTCTGCTGTTAACAACTCCTAAGGCTTACATATTGGGTACCCTTAATTGGGTAAAAATCTGGCGGTCGAGCGTGATTCTGACCAAATCACCTCCTGCCTTAAAAAGTACTGCACCCTTAACCCTTCATGGGTTATTGCGGTATAGAATTTAGTTTTAATTTTTACAGAAGGTGGTCTCGAGACCTTATATTGTAAAAATGTTATTAGAGTGCTATCATTGGATAATGTATCATATCAAATATCAAATGCATGTATCATAACATTATGATCTGACTTGCAAAATTGTATTAGTTGTAAAATTAATCAATTATTAATTAAATCATTTAATAAAATTTTAAAAAATGCACAGAATAAATAACTAAAGAAGAAAAAAGGAAAGAGAGATACATCCTATTCTAACGGGAAATGCCGAGATCAAACGATCTTTCCCGATTTCATGACGACTTCGTTATCTTTTGTTAAAATGTTGAATTCTTAAAAATATAAAAATTATATATTTCGTTGCTACCTCTAGATTCGTTGCTACTCTTGAATACAAATTTTAATAGCAACAGAAAGATTTCATAATTTTAATCTCCCGTGGTCTTAAGATTTTTCTTTGAAAGTTAAAAAATAGCATAAATACATTAATTTGCTATAACAAACACCGCACCCGTCAATACATAATTGGACATATATATATATACTACAATATATTAACATTTTCCATTTTCAAACAATAAACTAAATACAATACACTTGAAATACATTTATATTTATTTTTCTAATATACATTTTACCAATTCTTCCAATACATTATTCTCCCTGTTTCATTCCTTCATACATCCCTTCTCCAGTGATCCGCAACAATCTTTCAATCAATTAAGCGATTCACAGAAATCATTTATAGATAGCAACGCATAAGTAAAGCAGAAACAAAACAATCACAGCAGTATAACAGTTTAATAAAAAATAAATTTTAAATTAGAACTTTTTATTTTAAATATTAATAACGAATCCGATCCTTACTGTCTAAAATCCATCGTAAAATCCTTAATGCTCCTTACTTTGTCACAAATCAAGTCATCCATCAGGACCTCAATATTCCATATGTTGCCGATTTGGCCAGAACCAGATACCATTCCTTCCATGATAACTTCCCAACCACCTAAATCCACTTGTTTCTAACCTGGCTTCTCCTTCATTACATAATAATATTCCTAGGCGTCTGAAAAGAAGATGGCCTCGAGATCTTCTCCTCTAGAAATGTTATTGGAGTTCTAGCAGTGGGTAGATTCTCCACATGTTTGTATAATGTCACTATGTCACATACAGCAAATTTACTTGTTGTATATATGTGTACACAGTTGTAAATATCAATAAATAAATTATTAAAAAAAAATTTTAATAAAATAATTTTATGTTAACAAAGGGAGAAAATAGTAAAAATGTTAACATCCGATTTTTAGTAACAGATAAGTCTTATCTGCATTGGAATAGAATGTCGAAGGAGCAATTCGAGACAAACGAATATTTTGAATCAGGATCTAAGGGATTTTTCCCTTATCACTTAGAGTTCTGGCTGGAAGGTAGGTTAAATTAAATGACAATGATGACTATTTTAATGAGTAGATTTTACATAGAAAATAAATAATTCTTATTTTTGTACAAAGACTCTTTCTTTATGTCCTTGTGTATCGAAAATAGAGGAGATAAAGAGTGAAAAATATATATGAATATTTTTTGGTTTCCAATAATCCTAAACCGAACTGATCTGGGAGGGGAGGGGGAGGATATAAAATCTAATCTATCTCGCGCTCGGTTAAGCCAAAGCTATTATACTTTCCGACGACAATAGCTTTGTGGAAAGTGGGGAGCTTAAGCTGCGCCCCGCTGAAGAGGGGTAGAGTACGCTCACCAGGAGGGGGCGAGGGTACTTTGGGGTAATGACCCCCCCCTCACCCCGAGTTCAGGGGCATTTGTCTCTCAGATCTGGCCAGAGCAAGAGGAATATACGGCCATGTTTTATCTAACTGCCGGCTGGGCAGGATGTGGGGTCTATCTCCAAGTGTTTGTCTAGTGGGATCATCCGAGGTGTCAGAAACAAATAGTTCTGCCAAAGCCCTTCAATTAGTTCAAATATAATCCAGCCTCAGATTGTGAATATAATTAATTATAAAAACAAACTTGCAATATTAGTCAGCATACAGGAAAAAAAAATGTTTAAATTGTCTTCAAAAACTTCATAGCCGTCATGGTCATAATAGCCGTGGTTGTTGGGTGTCGTGCTAATTTTTTCTTTACTTTTATTTAGATATTTTTATTTAAAATTTAATACCAGATCAGCCCTCAGGCCAGGTAGGACTTACATGGTTGATATAACAGTTACATGTATTTTTTAACAGTTGATTATGGGTTGCGTGTATAGTCTCATACAAAAGACACCCCTAACTAAAAAGAATCTTATAAATTAAAAAAATAAATGGATAAAAATAATAATTCTTGATAATATTCGTAGACTTAACAAAAGAAAAGTTAATTTGAAAAAAAGGACGAACAAAAAAAAAAATAGAAATTATGTCAATAATAGAATTGACACCTACAGAATTCATAACAGGAGGTCCTGCAGCAGTCTAATCTTCAGTCTTCGGGTTAAGGTTTGGATTCCCAGGTTGTAGGTAACTGCTTCTTTAACTATTGGTAACAGGTAGTGGTACTTCATGAATCGTTTTTTTTTTATATATAATCCCCCATTGACTCCATTTTCACTTAGCTATATTATGGTAAGGAAAGGTATTGAAACTAATTCGAGGTTTCATAGTTTTGAGGTCATCTGACTCCAAATAAACTATTCTTGCAAAATGACATGTGTGTGAACAACCTAGCTAAAAACCGAAAAGGCTTATATCTCTAGAATTTTCCCGAAAATTTTACGATAATACCGATCATTCGAAAGTGCAACTTTAGATATTTGATTATACACATTTTTAGAATTTTATCTAAAACTTGGTGAATAGTGCAGAATCAAGGGGTCTTTATAAAAAAACTATTTTTTTATTTGGTAAAAAGTGGAAAGAACACAAGAAAACCTAAGAGTACGTCATTTAGAGAAGCGTAAATTTGCTAAAATATTATAGAGTTATTTACATTAAATAGTTTTCGAGATATAGCTTTTTAAAAAGCAACATTTCATAAAAATGTTGTATGAGACGTACTAAAAGATCAGTAGTTTGTGAATTTATATTGAAAAATTCATATCTCAAAAACCATTTGACGTACAAATGTCTATTAGCACTTACATTAAAGCTAGCTTAATGAGCTATAATATAGTTTATGATGTTTATTTTTATAGGAGTAATATTTTACATGAAATATGCTACAATATATTGATTTATAGTTGTTCGGACAAATTTTCAATTGCCAAATTTATATTCATATGTGAATATCATAAAAACTACTACCCCTACGAAGAGAAGTGTCATAAACTACTTTATAGTAAGTTAAATTTCCTTTGTTTTGAGTGTTGGCAGACATATGTGCGTCTTATGAATATAGAGATATACTTTTTCAAAAATTCAACATTTTATATGAACAACTAAAAATTAAAATTTATTTTGTTAAATATCATAAAAACTACTACTCTTACAAAGATGAACAAAATTAACTATTTTCTAGTAAATTTAACTAGCTTTAATTTGAGCGCTGGACAACATCAGTCCGTCCAATGGTTTCTGAAATAAAATTTTTCATAAATAAAATTTATTGTCGGAACAACTATAAATCAATTTATTTTTAGCAAATATCATGAATACTACTATTCCTACGAAGGTAAAGGTCATAAACTTCCTTATAGTCCATTAAGCTAGCTCTAATTTGAGTGAGACATCTGTGTCGCATAGTTCCTGAAATATTGATTTCTCAAAATAAATAAACTAACTACTAATCTTTCTGTAGATTTTTAAGAAATTTTGCTTTTTAAAAAGCTATATCTCGAGAACTATTGGACGCAAATAGCTCTTTTAGGGATAATATTTCAGCAAATTTGCTCTTCTTTCAATACTGTTCTCTAAGATTTTCTAGTGTTGTTGATTGAGAAGGCATCAAAATTTACTAAATCGGATTTTTAAATCCAACACTTCGTTTAAAGCACCCTTAATTTTCCACTGCATAATAAATAAATCACCAGTTCTTATTGATAGTAACATTAATAATTATATGAATTCAAAATAGCAAAGAATTCCTATAAATAATTAAAGGAAAAATAAAAACATGAGTTGGAAAAATGTATGGGATGTTGTAATAAACTAATGTATTAGAATTGCTGATTAAATAAGCATTTCTCTGTTTAACTATATTATCTCAATACTATTATAAGTTCGGCACCAAAGTGACAGATCTCCTCAGGGTGATCCTTGTAGTCGTTTATAATCTGTCTTTTCGTTTCAAAATGGCGGTCGATTAGTAATTTTATACGCCCAACTTAGGTCATTTAAGAATTTTCAGGAAAGATGCAAATTGTTTTGAAATATTTTGCACCAAAGCCTTAAAGAAATATATAAATTAACCGAAAAATAAAAAATAAATAGTTTTTTATACAATTTCGATACCTTTATTGCTTGCCATCCGTACTATCTTCCTACAATCTACTTCTTTGAAATATAGTTAATGTTGATAAGTTTCATTATCATTTAGCTAAAATATTAGAGCAGAACCTTTATATTTCAGTGAAATAGAATATTTTTATTGCGTTCTTGTATTTATAGCTGATTCAGGTTCAAACTCTACATATAAAAATAATTTATTACTGTTGGATTTTATATTTAATTTTATAAGTCGAAATATGAAATACAAGAAAGAATGTGTAAGAAAGTAATAATATTGAAATGCTTTTATTTATATTTTGTGTTAGTTTCAAACCTCAATTTAGCTATTGATGGGTCAGCCAGTTCAATAATTTATTTATTTTGTATTATTAATAAACAATTTCATAACTATACAGTTATCATATAAAACAAATCTTTAATCTCCCGTAGACAGTGAATAATCACATTTAGAAAAAATACTTGTGGAGGTGACTGCTGATGTGGGATGACGGCACTGGCATGGGGGGGGGCTGCCGATGTGGGATGATGGGGTGAGGAAGACAATCCATCTTCATTGTGCCACTCCTTCCATCAGGAAATGATTCTTCGCTCAGGATTATCCTTACCCTACAGGAGCTGCTTTCTTCTTTGTCAGTAATTGTCCTGTTTTCTTTCTATGCACGTCCATTGAGTGGATTTATCTAGATGATGTCTAAGGCAACTTTATTTTTACTGCATATATTCATTTAAAAAATAAAATATATATATATTTTAAATTAAATGTATTCAGTTAACCTCTAATAATAATATATCTAACTCTTACGCTGGTCATCTATAAGAAATTATCAATTCTAATTAAAGAACCCATTCCACGCAGCATTTATACTCATTAGATAACTTGCATAATATTAGATAATAAACATTAGACTAAATAGGGTGTTATGTTATGTAATATAAATAAGTGAAAATAAGACAACAATATAATGTAATTATAATAAAGCTCACTAGTTGAATGAATGACAACGACACCGATACCAGATAAAATTATGAATTAAATATGGCGTTCTGTTTCAATCGCACATAAGCTTCCATATATAAAATTTAAAATTAAGTTATTATTAAAACTTAATCGGAAACATTTTGCACGATTACTTTGTTTTTCAGGTTTCCCTTATCTCACAAGTTATTTAATTTTAACTCCTGTTTTAAACATGAGTTCTGCGATCTTCATCCAGGGGTTCCGCGAATTAATTTGTAAATGGGTCATTCAATGAAAACTAAATCAATTATTAAAGTTTAACACTAAGACGTTTTAATATTTTGCTCAAGTGTTGTGTAGTTATCCTAGACATTCTTATTTGTTTGCTGAAAAGACGATCTTTATTTGTATCAAGAGTAAGGTGTCCACTACTATCCTACATCTATCAAAAGGTTCTAACGCTGGGATTCGAGTATTAACTTATAAAAAAAACCGTTGATGAGTATTAAATTAAAAAAACAAAGAATGTAGTGCACCTTAAAAACTCGTTCTCTAGCTCCGAAATATTGTGATTTCATTAATGAGTTCCGAATAAAGAAAATTTCAACAAGAAAGATATCAATAAATATAAGTCATAGAACCTAAACTAACAATGATGTGTTGAAGAGAGAAGCGCCGGGATCTTCCGGAGTCCTGTCATTCATCCACAAATGGGGGGAAGACCTCGGTTCAGCTAAATTACCTACGCTGAATGTAAAAATGAATGATAGTGTTTAAGATGTTATTTTACTATAAGTTTAATTTCGTTTTTTTTTTTGTTTTTTTGGAGCGCGGTGACGCGTTAAGGTTTAAACCTAATAGTACAAGAGCCGGGAAGAAAATAAGGAAGTTATCTCACCCCAATATTTTATTACTTTAATGACAACTCTGTATAATTACTAGTCAAAACTGATGAGTCTGCCAAGTATAGTTAGGGGGAATACAAAATGGCAGCTGTTTCAAAACGATAAAAAAACTAATTTTTCATTCGGAGCTCTATATCTCAAAAGTAGGAACAACACAAGAAAACCTAAGAGAGCGTCATTTAATGAAGAGTAAATTTGGTAAAATATGAGCCCTATTAGAGTTATTTACGTTAAATAGTTTTCGAGATATAGCTTTTTAGAAAGCAATATTTCATAACAATGTTGTATGGGACGTACTGAACGTACTGTTTCAAAAACATTAATTTTTCATTCGGAGCTTTATATCTTAAAAACTACCAACAAAAATAAAAAAATTAAAAGAACATTATTTAAAGAAGAGTACATTTGCTGAAATAAGAGCCATAAAACAGCTATTTACGTCCAATAGCTCTCCAGATATAGAATTTAAAAAAAAAAATGTACAGAAATATCAATAGTTAGTGAGTCTATATCACAATAACCATTCGACGTACAAATATCTATTAGCACTAAAATTAAAGCTAAATAATTGTACTAGAAAGTAGTTTATGACCTTTACCTTCGTAGGAATAGTAGTTTTCATGATATTTGCAAAAATAAATTGATTTATCGTTGTTCTGACAATAGGATTAACTTATGAAAAAATTTATTTCCGAAATCATTGGACGTACAGACGTCTACCAGTACTCAAATTAAAGCTAGTTGAATTTACTATAAAATATTTTATAACTCTTTATTTAATTTACTCTTCTTTAGATTTTCTATTGTCGTTGGTAGTAAAGATATAGAGGTCCGAATAAAAAATATTTTTTAATATTTTGAAACAGCTCCATTTTTTTATTCCCTCTACCTATACTTGGCAGACTCATCAATTTTGACCAATAATTATACCTAGTTTTTAATTAAGTAATCAAAAATTGGGGTGAAATAACTGCCTTTTTTCTCCTCTTAGGCTCTTCTACTATAACAACTGCTAACTCCAAGGAATTTGGCTGGGCAGATAATTATTTTCTATTACACTGTGAGTCAACCCTGAGAGTTATGAAGCCCTCCTGAGGTCCACCCAGTCTCATAAAGAGGACACCGTTTATCAGTGAAAAATTTTATTAAGCTTGATCTTGAAAAAATAGCCTCTTTCTGTAACTGTTGTTCTAAAACAGTGCTTCTTTACAAAGTACTCAACCAATAACCCTTCATGGCTCTTAGGGGTTCACATTATTATTGTTATTATTATTATTATTATTATTTTCTTATCATTTATATATTTGTAAATATGGTGTGAATGAGTTCTAAATCTCAATTACCATTGCCTATCTTATTTTTTTTTACTACTCCTAATTATTTATTGATAGATATTAGAATCTGCCACACAGTTGTGGGCAATAGTTAATAGTGATGAATGATCTCATACATACTAAAATAAAATAAAATAAATTAAATAAATAAATAAAATAAAAACTCTCTTAAAATGTATACAAACAGAAGAATAAACAAAATGAACATAATCAAATTATCTGTATGAAAAATAACATAATGATAAAATAATATAGTCTCTAGTCACATTTACATTCTAATATACAACATTTACACAATCGACCTGAGGATCCCTGAGCTCACTCCATCCCCCACGTGTGAGGGGTAGAACTCAAAAGATCCCAGCGCACCCCTCTCGCCGCATCACTGGTAGTGAGTGAGTCAGTGGAGGCTGAGCAAGTGCGCTAAAACCGCAAACACTCAACTTGAGTGGAGAATCTG
>NW_027113242.1:930701-940964 GCF_000696795.3 Halyomorpha halys | reverse complement strand
GAGAATTTGGTTGGTATGAGGTCAAGGACAAAAGGGATTACCATTGTCTATAAATATAAAACAGAATATATTATTACATAATAAAAAAGCACCTAAATTATAACATTAATGTCTATGATTTTTTGTCACTAATAAAGTCCATAGTTTTGATAATTTTACGTATAATTCGTAACTTTTTAAAGTGATAACAATCCTGATCTTATTTTTCTCTTTTGAATAGAGTATTAGTTTTATTCAATAGAAATAGAATTTTAATATAATTAAATATTATATCATTGATTTTAACTTTAAATAAATCCTTACTTCTTGATTAATCAACGAATAATATTCTTTCCAGCTTCCAGGAAACCCGTTCCCTTTTTTATTTTCCACGTGTTTGAGATTAATAGAAGAGGAGATTCGGCATACCTTGTTCCCGTGTTTACACTCATAATTCCACATATACCGCTGCAAAGCCACGTGTGTGTTTACCGACATACATAAATATTCAATAGGTGTAAAGTTAACGATGTCTGCTTTCCCGGCAATAAACTTACTTTGTCGAGCGGTAAATAGTACGTTCCCATCTTTAATGATGCTCACGGTAAATATTGACAGTAAACATGGAGCGCTGCCAGTTTGTCAGGGAAACAAATTTTATGCAGTAATCGAGTAAACTACTTTTATATCTGACAAATAAGCAGTAAGGTTATTTACATGTATTTGCTGAACTTTATTATAAGCCTCATAATCTGGAAACGTGTACGATTTATATAGATTAAAGAAACAAGTATTAAGTAGTCAATAGTTTAGAGTAACAAGTATTAAGTTGTCAATAGTTTAATGTAACAAGTATTAAGTAGTCAATAGTTTAATGTAACAAGTATTAAGTAGTCAATATATTAGAATAACAGTATACTGTATTTATGTTTTAAGAAGCAAATCAATGGTAACAAAATGTGGTTTGGCATTAATCCCTCAAATACTAACCAACTGAGCAATTTTCCGCGTAGCCTGTCGTACATGATTTTTTTTTTCAAAACCCCTTCAAAATTTTAATGGCGTATTTATAAACAATGAACTTTCTCCTTTTTCTGTAGAACATCTACATTCTAAGGAGTCTTTTGGAGTGTATTATTTTTTTTGTCAGAATTTATAAAAGAGTGTACTGTGTTAGGGCACACATTATTTTTTAATTTAACAAACTTAAATCTAATAAAAACTTAATCCTAATACTTCTATGACCTTACGTAGTGTGTTGCCAACGCACCGGAGGGGGGCAGGTGTTAACGTGTTGAATAACGGATTCGTACAGTACTGCAGTGAATCGAAAAATTTGATGTGTCGTCGCTTGATGAACTCCGGCACAGTAGGCAACTCCAACAATTGATGCAGCTCCGGTGGCTTCTTCCTCCTCCACGATGTTGTGCGTACGATTTTCCTCAACATCGAATCCTGAAAAGTTTGAAGAAGGCGCTGGATTCTATCTGATATGTGGGTAAACAATGGTGCCCCATATAGTAGTGCTGGTCTCAGAATACTTTTGTATATCTGGAGCTTCAATCTCAATGAGAGAGCCGGAGAAGTGAGGAGGTGGTTGAGACGATATGACTTTCGTCTTACTGCTCTCGCCTTTTGATATAAATGGGCAGAAAGCTTAAGAGGACGGTCTAGCTTTACACCCAAATATACGATAGAGTTGGAAGGTTGGAGCTCACCGTATTATTCACATGGAGAGTCTTCTGCAGTGTTGATCTGTTGTGCGCTGTGTGCGCGAACACAACACAATCCGTTTTGGCTGCATTGACTGAGATGTTCAAGTAGCCCAGCTTTTGAACAATCTCAGAGCATACTGCTTCAGACTGATGTAGAACTGTCTGGCGTTCATACTGCTACTGTAGATATTGGCAATATCGTCAGCGTACGTACATGATTGTTAAGAGCTCTCCAATTATAGCAAGGAGTTCAACTATTATCAATTTTAAAGTTAGCAAAAAGAATAGCTAAAGACATAAAAGTAGGTTATGTGAAGGCAGTTGTTGCTAGTAAACAAAACAGAACATAACCTTCAGTGGCTAACTAGGGAACGAAATAAAAATAACAATTGTTATACGTTTTGAAAAACAATTCATTCAGTGCACTGTCAGATATTAACTTAAAGCAACCTTCATACACCAGACAATAACTTAAAGCAACCTGTCGGTTTACGTAATCCGATTTTTTCAGTTCTTTTTTTGTATTTAATAAAGTTTTTTTTTTCCCGAACCCTCTAAAGTGAATTAGTAAGTGCATTACTGTGAAAAAAGAAAAGTAATTCGTGTTGTGTCTTACCTTTTACTACCTTTGGTATTTTAAGGTTACCTGTTATTTTTAATTTTACATATGAGCTGTCCATTCAGGGAACTATTTTGAGTCCGGAGGTGAGGTGCCTCCTCATGTTGTATCGCATATAAGATAAAAAATAAAAAGTAAAAGTAAAAATAAAAATAAAAATTAAAAATAATATAGACGATAGATAATGGTGAAATAATGAGATAAACAGTCAGAAATCGAAAAGAAGTGTGAGGGAGGGGGTTGGGGTGCATCTGAAGATGGAGCTATGAGGTGATGTTAATAGGGTTTTCGGAACCTTTCCTGCCCTGCCACCTCGCAGGAAGAGGGGATGGGGTGATTGACGGGTCCACGGCCTTGTCTGCATTCATGCTTGCCGAGTATATGGCTATATCATCAGCATAAGCAGATATTTGAGTATTGTCAAATTTAGTCCTGACTATGTGGGCAGTGTATATATTAAATAGAACTGGCGCAAGGACCGAACCCTGAGGGACACCAAAAGTGACGGGCTTGGGAGTGGATTTAATAAAGTCGGAGTCAAGGGCTCTTTTATACCCTCCCTTAGCCGCGTACACCCAAAGACCTGGAAGACGCAGTGACTGCGAAAGGACCTGGTTTCCTCCTACCAACACGACATATTCGAGGAAATTCTGGTGTGAAATTTTTTTATGGACAACAGGCGAAATCCACTTTCTTCACCATTTCGCCTACTATCAACTTGGACGACTAAAGCGGCAAAAAGACCCTCAGAAGTAACCGCGACAGCTAAACATTCAATAACCTCACATATAAGCAATAACAATAAATTCACATGAGGCCAAAATTTCTGTTCCTATCATATATTATTAAATATCATCATTTTACTAACATACTATACCCAACAATTTGCATCTCCAAGGATCAATAATCAATTTAAGAAAAATAGAGCCATGCTAACAGGCATAAATAATCTCTCTTAATTTAGCCCCTTTTCAAAATTGATTTTAAGAACATAACAGTATACAATCAGGATTCCTCCAGTGAAATACGGAGCAGACTCAAAATACAACCATTTAAATTTCATTAATTAACAATCATGAGTAAAATTAGTCTTAACCAGATACAGATAGGAAAGAAGGGAAGAAATGGGACAGATATTGTAGTGAATTAAAGTAATAAATTATCAAATCAAATAGGTTCTTTGTTATTCAAAATTAGTATTCGCTATCAAGAGCTAAAGAGATGATTCAGCCAACTTCACCGGCTACTCTGCTGGACCTGTAATATCTCAATAGAAAACAAACAACAATTTTATAAGATTATCTTCAGACCTATCTGGGCCTACTTGAACATTGAGGAACAACTAAACCATCGAATATCAAACGTATCTAATCCTTTCAATAAAAAATACTTAGAACTATAGTCAATGCACCCTATTACGTTTCCAACAAAACAGTGCACCTGAAGGTTATCATATCCCTTTTGTTATTGACCTCATACCAACCAAATTCTTGATAAATCTTTCTAATAATCCTGATCCTTTGGTCCAATCCTTATCCAGTTCCACACATCCTTACAATCGACCTCGAAGGTTGAAACGGAAGTGGCCAAGAGACTTATACTAAAATAAAAATGGACAATTGGAGTTCTGGCAATGGCCAGATGCTCCACTGAAGTAGAGTGATTGCGGCTTTAGCGCACTTACTCAGCCTTCACTGGCCCATTACCAGTGATATGGTGAGAGGGATGCGCTGGGATCTCAAAAAGCCCAGGCACTACCCCTCAAGAGTGGGCTCGGGGATCCTAAGGTCGATAGTGTATAAATATTGTGTATACAAGTTATTAGTAAAATAATATTTTACTACTATTATTATTATAATTTTTTTTTCATCTACATAATCTAATTTTTATCCTTCTGTTTATATTTATTATTTTTAGGGCTTCAAGGTTGGTTCTTGTGTGAATGTAAAGATGGATGAAGAGTTCTATCTTGTTTCTTTCTCGTCATTCCTCTGCCACCGTCGCCTCTCTCGCCTGAGTGGGACGTTTTACTCCCCCATGACTATTATCAGAAGAGACCTTCTTGAAAAGTTCTGTCTCTTTCTTCCCCTGTACAGGTCAAGATGGCTACCCTATTGGTTCTAAACCCTTTGTTTTGGGGACCAAGATGGCCGCCCAGGCTTCGTACCGCTTATCTTTGCCACTAGGTGGCATCATGAATTTCTGTTTAGAAGTGAGGGAGCGCCTTACTTAAACCAAAAGTATTAGTTCATCGATGTCTAACTAACAAATGGAGATCGCAAACTTAGCATTAGGAGGAAAGAAAAAAGAAAGTAAAATCCAGATTTCTAAAAGCTTTATCTCCTTTGTTCGAAAACTTTATAACAAGAATGATTCCGTTTAACAGAAATTGCTAATTTGATTTCAAATTCAGAGAAATTATTACCTAGAGGTGTTTGTTTAGGACGAGAGACTGTAAGGGTGGCCTGATTTTCTTAATTTACTAAGATAGAAAGCACTTCGTGAGCAAAACTAATTCCATCCTGTCGGGGAATGAGCAGAGATAACTCGACAAGCTAACTGCTCAAACTCACGCATCGCTAATGAATTGCAACGGCAGCATAAAACCAAGTTATAGTACTGCCTTAGTCTTCAGCAGTGAAAATTAATAGAAATCCTATTTTTTCTCCTGGATAAATATTTGTTATATTAAGTTTGTATACATTATGATGCCACAATATTAAGGATATAGTGTTTCAGAGTGTTAATTTAAAGTCCTAACTGAAATTTTTTTTTTTTTAATTTATTAACTGATATTTACAACTGTATTTATATAAAATACATCCAATTTGATTTAAGATCACATATGATACAGGCGTGTAAAGAAACTACACTAGAAGACTAATACTATTGACACAAACTAAATATTTCTACATTGGAAGGTCTCGAGACCTTCTTTTTTTCTCTTTCTTTTTCGGATTATTTTCAGGGACGGAAGAGGAAGCAAGGTTAAAAACTAGTGGCTTTGGGTGGTTAGGAAGTTTATAATGGAAGCATTGATATCAGGTTCGGGCTAGATCGGTTACATAAAGAGTATTAGGTCTCTATGGATGATTTTATTTGTGACAATGTAAAAAGCATTGAGGATTTTAAAAAGTATTTTGGATTGTAAGGATTGGATAAGAGAGAAATTCGAAGGTTTAGTAAGTAGAGCCTCTAAGATCAACTCCGAATGTCCAAATAGGTCGGGAGCGCGTGCGGAAGGCGCCCTCGGCGCTGGCCTACAGCACCGGTGTCCTCAGCGCTGGCCGACAGCACCCTTCAGCGGCCTCACTCGATTCATAGTACGCTTGTAGCTCGTGAGAGACGGAGTGACCGTAGGCATATACGGTGTCCCGGTCGCACGCAGCAGAAATTAACTAGTAGCTGCGAGCGAACAGGGACGAGCCCAGCACTAAATCCCAAAGCCCTCACCTTTAGGGAGATGTAGTGTTAGGTAGGAGTTCCCGTTTAAGCCGGGGTCTGTGCACCGCGTGCAAGTCCATCTTGAACGGGGCCACGGTCCGAAGAGGGTGCCAGGCCCGTAGATGACCGGCGCCGGCCCCGGGTAGGTCCCTTCATAGAGTCGGGCTGGTTGAAAGTGTAGCCCTTACACGGGTGGTAAACTCCATCTAAGGCTAAATATAACCATGAGACCGATAGAGAACAAGTACCGTGAGGGGAAGTTGAAAAGAACTTTGAAGAGAGAGTTCAAGAGTACGTGAAACCGCTCAGGGGTAAAAGGAGGACCCGAAGCCCCGAAACGGGAGATTCCCGTCTTCTCGCCGGGTCCGCACCACGACATTATAGCAAGGGGGTCTATGGTATCTTGTGCTTGAGTAGATTGCATACATTTTCAGTCGGTTCCCTTCAGAAACCGATAGAGATACATAATACAAATACATTGAATACATAATATATATACATAAGCATATGAACATATAAATATAAATACGAGAATATATGAATCAATTCAATATAATGCCGAGCCCCTGGTCGGCCTTAGAGCCGCTGAAGCCAGTACACGGCTGTAATCATAACAGACTTTTATGACTAAATGGAGAAAAAAAAGAAAGAAATATATTACATTCTATTTGAACTGGAAAAGCTGAAATTGACCGATCTTTTCCGACTTCATGACTGCTTTGTTATCTTTGGTTTGACAGTTTTATTTAAATATATATATATATATATATATAATTTACTTTTGTTGTTACCACCTCGAGAAACCCTAAATACGAATTTTAATCAAAATAGAAGATGTTCAATTAAAAATGTTCGCCTTATTTCGAGAACGGAAGGTATGCCCACCTGATCTCTCTCAACCTAATCATGAGAGCGCAGCTTTCTTATGAGGAACTGTTTCATCCCAAGAAATTTTTAAACACCAATTTTCCTCAAAGACCAGGCCACAATTGTCATCGATATGCTGCAGATCTGTTAATTATTCTCTCTTTCCAGATATAGATAAATCTACGTTTCAGAGATACTGACATCCAATGTAATGGGCATCTTCATTGGAATGTGTAATGTTTGTTCTTGAATGCTGATCACATCACCTACCTTATATAACCCCTAATAAACCATACATTATTACTAAGAACAAAAACCAAGGTGGGGCGTAGATGGTTTTTTTCTGGCTCGATTGTAGGATAAGCAGTTTGCCTCTAAACAAGATTTTTTTTTATTTAGGTTTTTCTTCCTACCGTTGAGGCATTCCCGTATCGGATTTCCCATTTAACAGCCATCCTTTTGTTTCCCTTTCCCAGTAAATTGGCCCCTTGGAGCCGAGCTTGGGGCGGCGAGGAGCAGCGATCCCTCAAGTGGATCAGGTACCCATTATTGGATTTAGTCCCCAAAGCAAATTGACACCGTTCCGCAAACACAGTTTTGTTTTTCAATCCACCAAACTTTTTAATTAATCGTTTCCACCTTTATAAGCTGTTTGAGGCAGATTGACAAACACATTAGTCAAATCAAATAAGTCACTTAGCATTGAAATAATAAAACACCAGCCTGATTTATATTTTTAAGCACTCGTGCGTAAAAGCCCCAGTGATTTGCCTTTTAGGCTTCGACAGAGGGTGTATATTTGGTACAAACCCTGTGAGCTGAATTTATATCTCAAAAATCATTGAGTTCCAATAAAAATGTCATACAACAATATTTTTTTTAACCATGTAGTTTCATATGAGTTAAGATTAATTAACAAATCTTAACATTAAACAAATAAAATATTATATTTTTGTAACTGCGAATAACGTTGTTTAGTAAGATCAATAAATTACGTCTGATAAAATTCCACAGGTTTGGAATAGTGTTGATATGGATCTGTTAAAAACATTTGTTTTTTATAAGTTTCTTCTTATATTTAAAAGAAATATTGGGTTTGTAGTTCCTGTCCTGTGGAAATGAGTCCTGTAGAAAATTAAATTACAAAAGTGGTCACATATTTTTTTTTTGTCCAAACCATACATTTTCTGAAACATGAAAAGAAGAGAAATATGGCTAAACTATTGCTTGATTGATATTGCCTCCCAAAAATTTAGTTCTAAAAACCAGAACGGTTGTGTTTAGAAAAAAAGATTAAATAAATTTGATACACTTTAATATTTAATTAAACTAATTTCATCAAACTTAATAGTTAATTTTTATTTCATATCAAGTTTATTTATTAAATGCACAAGTACAAGAGCCCAAGAGGAGAAAAAATGCAGTTATTTCACCACAATTTTAATGAAAACTATGTATAATTACTAGTCGAAGCAGATGGGTCTACCAAGTAAACGTAGGGGGAATTCAAAATGCATTATTCAAAATTAAAAATGCACTGAAAAATCGGTAGTTATTGAATTTATTTTGAGAAATCTACATCTCAAAAACCATTCGACTTACAGATGTCTACTAGCTGCAGATGTATTCTGTGTAGTACATTAAGCTAGTAGCTGACACTTGAGTAGCTACTAGCTTAATGTACTACACAGAATTTTATAATGTTTATCTTCGTATGAGTAGTAGTTTTCATGATATTCAACGAAATAAATTTAAAGAATGTTGATTTCCAGTTGTTCGGACAAAAAACTTGGTTAATCCAAAAATATATCTCCGGAACCATAAAACGTACATATATCTGCCTGCACTCAAATAAAAGCTTGTTAAATGTACTATAAAGTAGTTTATGACATTTATTTTCGTAAAAGTAATAGTGTTTATAATATTTACAGAAATATTATTTTATATCAACTGGAAACTACCAGTTTGTGAGTTTATTTCGGAAAACATCATAAACACTACTACTTATAATTAATTAATTATACATAATTAGCAAATTATGTCACTTATCTTCATAGGAGTTGTAGTTTTCATGATATTTGACAAAATAAATTAACAAAATGTTGATTTCGAGCTAATCAACAACAATTTTAATTTATGAAACAATATACCTCATGAACGTAGAGATATCTATCAGCACTAAAATTAAAGCTAGTATAGTATAGTACTATAAAGTAATATATGACGTTTATTATGGTAAGAGTAGTAGTGTTTATGATGTTTTCCGAAATAAACTCACAAACTGGTAGTTTCCAGTTGATATAAAATAATATTTCTGTAAATATTATAAACACTATTACTTTTACGAAAATAAATGTCATAAACTACTTTATATATGTACGTTTTATGGTTCCGGAGATATATTTTTGGATAAACCAAGTTTTTTGTCCGAACAACTGGAAATCAACATTTTGTTAATTTATTTTGTCAAATATCATGAAAACTACAACTCCTATGAAGATAAACGATATAATTTGCAGTAAATATTTTTTAGTAAATTAATATCGCTGCGATTCAAGTAATATTTAACATCTGTACATCGAATTCTTTTTGTAGTTTTCTCAAAATTAATTCACTAACTACTCATTTTTCAGTGCATTTTTTATGAAATTTAGAAAGCTATATCTCTGGAACTATTGAACGTAAGTTCGTCTATTAGGACCCATGTTTTAGGTAATTGACTCTACATAATGTTCTCTTAGGTTTTCTAGTTTTGTTGGTAGTTTTAAAGAAATAGAGCTACAAATAAAAAATAACTTTTTTTAACGTATTGAAATTTTTTATTCACTCTACCTTTACTCGGCTGATTTATTGATTTGGACTAGTATAAAATTTTTGAATTTTACAAATCAACTATATACGTTTACGTATTGTGCTGCTGGCGGGCAAAACCGTTTTATTATTCCTACAGTCCTTTTATGATTAATTTTCAGTGTTTAGAGGTTTATCTAATATGCATCTTATCGCAATTAACACAGGAAATAGGTAAATGTACTAGATTTAAAATATGGTAAATTAAAAAAAAAAATTGTTGAAAATGTATTATTATTTTTTTTTACAAGTCAAAGCATTAATACGTTAGAATTATGAGACATGAGAGAGAAGCCCAAACGTTTACACTAGCCGCGAGCGGTCCTATATCATACCTCAACTCCAGCAATATTTCTTCTCCCCTGGAATAGTTCTTAAGTGCAGTTTGCCCTGCTTAAGTTACCGCTGCAAACTTCAAAAGATGGATGGTCCCTTTCGCACTATAAAATATAGATATAAGTGGTAGATAGAGGTATAAGTGGAAAACTAATAACCATTTTAAGCTTTTTAAGTGAATCTAATTTGTGTATTTATATAAAATAAAAATTCACCAAAATTTATTATATTGATTTAAAAAAAATCTAGTAAGGTGCGAGCGCCAAACGATTTGTAATTCCTGTAAAAATTCTTATAAAATTGGTTAGTGCTTACCGAAATGAATATCAAAGTTTTTCATACCAAAAATACACCAGTTTAACAAAAGATAACGAAGCTGTAATACATTCCGGCAAGACCGTGCGGTCTTACATTTATTGTTATTTACAACTGTATAACGTATATACAACAAGT
>NW_027113242.1:898633-930651 GCF_000696795.3 Halyomorpha halys | reverse complement strand
TATATCAATACGATCGGAAGAGATTGGACCGTATCTGATTTAAATTCCTGTCACTATTTTTCTTTTTTCTACTTAAATTATTTATCAAATTCTTTAATATTTTATATTTATCCATTTTATTTATTTATCCGTAACCTTTTATAAATGTCAATGCTTGATATTGACAAATATTGAGCGTCTAATTCTAAAAAGCAATCAGTGGAGGTTGGCTTTCAGTAATATTAACGCAGTTGTGAGATAGATAGTAGCTTTTAGAGTCCGAAATTTTCATTATTAACATGTCGGGGCTTCGAAGTCTCTAAAGAGTATTTTTTGTTTTACATAATAGGACCGTACTTTCCTTTTTTTTTTTTTTTTTTTTTTTTTTTAATCGAACTTTATTTATTGATAGATATTACAATCTGCCACACCGTAGTGGGCAATAGGTAATAGTGATGAATGATCACATTCTTACTAAAATAAAATAAAATAAGAATGAAAAATAAATAAATACAAATAAATAAAATCTCTCTTGAAATATATACACACATACGGATAAAGAAAATGAACATAATCAAACTATGTGCATGGAAAAATAAATAAATAAATTAAAATAATGATAAAAATAAAAGAATTTCTAGCCATATTTACACTCTTATATACAATATTTACACAATCGGCCTGAGAATCACTGAGCCCGCTCTATCCCCCACGTGTAAGGGCAAGAGCAGAGCTCGTAAGGTCTCTGCGCATCCCTCTCGCAGCGGGTTATGAGCCAGTGGAGGCTGAGCAAGTGCGCTAAAGCCGCCAACACTCAACTTGAGTGGAGAATCTGTCTATTGCCAAAATTCCAATTGTCCATTTTTATTTAACACTAAGTCTCTTGGCCACTGCCGTTTCAACCTTCGAGGTGGATTGTAGGGATGGGTGGAACTAGATAAGGATTGAACAATAGGACTAGGATGGTTAGAAAGGTTTATGGAATTTTCTGAATTTGGTTGGTATGAGCTCAAGTACAAAACGGATATGAAATGGTGTAGAGATCTGTTGAAAACGTAGTAGGGTGCATTAACTATGGTTCTAAGGATTTTGGATTGAAAGGATTCGATAGTTTGATGTTCCCCAAAATTGAAGTCCATAGATCCATTGAAGCATGTTATTTTTTTTTTCAATTTTAATTTTTCTTTTTCCGTAATCCATTACAGTTCACTACAAAGAGAATTTTCTCATAGTATAGGAAAAAAATAATAAGGATTGGAGCCAAAATATAAATGCAAATCATCATAAAACGAAAAACAAGAACGTAAAACCTTTTTTAGAAAATGTATTACATACCAGAATAAACATAAACGAAAAAAAAAAGGAATTAGTTGATTCCGGCCATAAAATCAAATTGGGGATATGCAATGATAAAGAGGAAATTGAGAGTAATTTAAAAATAATGGATAAAAAAAATATTTTTATCTTTTTCCTATACCTCAGCAACTTAAGAATGGTTCATTAATTTGTATGGAATTAATGTTTCTTGGACACCGGTTGTACAAGAAGGTGATTTGTTCAGGGTCAGGCTCAACCACCAGTTTTTTTTTTTCAAATTAAGAATATCGACTTTGTAAGTGCAGTTAGTGCCCTCGGAGGACTCCCGAAGCCACAAAGTTGATTCGCGTCTTCAGTGACAGAATAAATTATCTGACAAAGCCGAATTTGAACCCAGGCCTACGAGTTGGTAACACAGCACTTTGCTACAACTACAGCTACACTGCTACAAATACTTTTTATAAGGAGTAGACTGTACTAATTGTAGTGTTGTGTAAAAAGTAATTGCAATTACTAATTACAACCAAATTGAATTGCGATTACTCCGGTTCAGCTAGTAATTGTAATTTGGAACAATTATTACAATAATAGTGGTTCATGTAGTAGTTGAAATTACTAATCAAAATTGTAATTTCATTTCCTAGTTTCAAATTACTGTAATTGGAAAGTAATTTTAATTTCTCAACTATTTGAACAATTTTTTTAAAAAATAAATAATTTAATTAACATCCATTTTAGTCTCAAAACATTTTATTTTTTTTACAAGTCCGACGTTTCGGCCAATCCGGCCATCCTTAGGGACAATCTACTACAAAACAGCTTTTATTACATGTATGATCCTCAAACATTTCAAAATACTTAATATTATTATTTATAATTTATCTTACCTTAATACAATTTTGGAATTATATAATTTAAAAACTCTAACTCCATGCAGGCTCTATGCAGGCTATTCTACCCAGGTCAAAGAAGAATTTCTATGAAAACATTAAAAACATTAGGAAAAATATATTTTTTTGTTAATAAGTATATCCCACATATGTTTAATTATCTAATTAGTTAAATATTCACTTAAAACCAAAATTAAAATCATTTATCACAGTCACTATTCCTTAAAAACTTTATCACAACAATGCTTGTAACCTTCCTCCACTCAGTTCAAGTGTATTAAAATTATTTATTATAACTACACTTTTGTCAATTTTCCTCTTTATTTCATTAGTAAAATTCCTAATTATAATTATCCACATTTAATTGATCCTATATTATTCATTAATTCATTTTACTTAACATAGTGTTGGTTTAAATTTCTTGTATCTGTTTTGATATTCAGTGCATAATCAATATTTTCAGATATAAAAATGGATTCAATTATTTTCCTTTGAATGTATTATTTTTTTTTTAATATAAAATCATTGTATTTTCAAAATCAAAAATATGTTGGTTTTTGGTTGCATGCTGTACTAGTGCCGTTTTATTTGGATCCTTCTCTTTGTTTTTCAAATCATTATTGTGTTGATAAATTCTGTCTCCTAATAATTGCTTTGCCTCACCTATATATATAGCTGGACAGGGAATTTTATATATTAATCCTATTGATTTCTTGTATCGATTTTGTCCTTTAATATACTATAATAATTGTTTATACTATACTATAATGAACAATGTTTACTAATCTACAAACTCCAATGTTAAACAATAAAAATATTCGCTTAATCTAAGACAAAATAACATACGTTCAATTAATAGTTAGGTTTCGAATGTTATACAGACTATCATATTTAACTAAATCAACTAATTCATGGCTACATAACTTACCCAGTCGTTCTAAAGAAGGAAAGGTTATTACTATCCTTTTCGATATTACATGGTTTCGGATTTAATTTACTTCAGGTCATGCAAGTTTGACAAGACAAGTGCGTGCCAGAAGCTCCAGTAGGGGTCCTATTGAAATATTCACCGCCAACTCGATCTACTTTTACGAGCTACACTGTACTTGGCTCAGTTTGTTTTATTCATTTCCGATTTCAAAGGCTAACCAAACAATCTCCTCGAATGGTCTGGATTGTTGACACAACAAAATCGAAAAATGATTGTATTTCACATCTGTATGTATAAGCACATACGGTCATGTTTATTTTAGCAAACGAATTATATATTGACATTCTAGGGTTTGCTTTCTGGATTACTTTGTTATTACTTTCGGTTGTAGACCAAACCCATGTAAGGTTTAAGTAAGCCTAGCTGAAAACGATAGTTAATTTTATAGAAGAAAATTAAAATTATGTATAATTAAATTTAGTTAATTTTTCTCGACAATGTATTTACATGCAATTGGCGTCGAAAATAGAAATTCGGGTGGGCTTATGAATAATACATTTTACTCATTAGTTTATATTTTATATTTATTGTAACCGATCTAGCCCGAACCCGATATCATTCATTCCATAATAAATTCCGTAACCACCCAAACCCACTAGTTTCTAAGCTTGCTTCCTCTTCCATTCTTGGAATTCCTCCAAGGCGTGTGAAAAGAAGATGACCTCGTGACCATATATTGTAAACTGTTTTTAGAGTTCTACTACTGGGTAGTTTCTCTACATCCTGTATCATATCATTATGCCATTATGATAAAATTTACTTGTTGTATTTTTTATACAGTAGTAAATATCAATAAATAATTTTTTAAAAAAAGATTTATTGTTACTATATTTTATTATTATTAGAATTTACATTCATTCTGATTTGAGTTAGCAAAATCATTAATAATATAAATAATAAAATAGATGCTTAATGGTAACATTTCTACATTATCGAGCATCTATTCTATTATTTATATTATTAATGATTTTGCGAATTCAAATGAGAAGTAACGTAAACTCTAATAATTTGTGCAAGTACAGGACATTGCATCGAGCTCACAGATTCTAGAAAACAACAGGTGCTACATGAAACTGGTGAAAACTTCGCTCAACAAGAATACAACAATGGAACAATAAAAGAAGAAAACAATTGTTTTATAATAGTAAAAAGAAACAAGTTAATTTGATAAAGTGAAGAGAGAAGAAAAGAGAGAGAGAGATAAAAATTAATAATAAATAAATAGAATTAATAATAATAATATGTAAATAGAGGTAGTGTGACTATGAATTAATTTTATATTTATTTAAAATTTATAAAAGAATGTTCTACAGCAGTCTGGACATCAGTATTCGGGTGAGGTTTGGTTTCCCAGGTTGTAGGTCACTGCTCCTTCAACTGTCGGCAATTGGGAGTGGACCGTTTTTTGATATAATCCTCTATTGACTCCACTTGCTATTGGCTTTCTTATGAACCAAGGAGGATTAACTGCGATTCTTAGAACTTTCTTTTGAAAAGATTGTAGTTTCTTCCTTTTCGTGAAGGACGCCGCTCCCCAGACTTCACAGCCGTATATCAGCAGTGGCCTGAGGATTGTTTTAAATATAAGAACAGTTGTTTCTGGTTTTAGTTTGGAATTTCTGTTTAGGATAGGATATAGCATTGCTAACCTTTCATAAGTTTGAGTTAGTTTGATGTTGTTACGGTGATTACAGGTATCTTACTGTTTCACTGGCAGGATTCCATTTCACATTTTTACCTTTGAGGATTAGAACCAGTGGAACTGGTGGGCGTCGAAGAGTAAAAATTTACTTTGTAAATTGTAAATTATTGTTATTGTGTAGACCAGTTCTGATATTAACATGATCATATTCTGTCAGTGTTATTTTTATTTTATTTTCATCTAGTTAGGCCTGATATGTATTGAAGTCTGAAGAATTTTTTATTATTGTCATTACTTATCATCATATCATGTCCACTGTAACCTTTTGGTTTACTTCTTTATAAAATTCAGTAATTCTTTTTTGACTTGGTGGTTTTTCTGTTTTATCTTTCTATGTTGTTCTATTCTTCAGTGTTCTATTTTATTTATTGTTTCTGATTGTATGTTTGTTGGTTGTATTTTGTACATGAATTATACGAAGAGGATTGTTGATGAATAGTCTGTACATGAATATGACAATAGTCCCGAAACATTGTGAGGCATTATGATAATTTTGAAAAAAATAAATTCAAATTGGAAGTTTTTAACCTCAAAAAAATGTATTGTAATTAATTGACTTACCAGACTTCCTAAAAAGAAAATCCAGAATAACTAAACATTTGTATTACTCTCTTGTCATACTTATTGGTTAAATTTCTAAGTAAACCATTAAAAATCGGATGTCCGTCCATATAGATTTTATTTGTCATAAATGATGTTTAAATTGAGCTCTTGAGGTTTCTTTGTTTTCATCTATTATAGCCTGTGCCTACATAGTGCCAAATATAAACTGTTATAAATGTTTATTTCGGTTAAATTGACGATCAAATTAAAAATCCATGGGAAATATCAAACTACTCCTGTAGTTTCACCAACAGCTTTACTTTTTTAGCATTGAGGCAATAGGAGAGCCCAACGTGGTGCATCTAGATAGCATTTTAATACTCATATTTGAAGTCATTAAAACATTATAGCCCTGACTCATTCTTCACTGGCTCGGTTCAGAAATCTCCAGGCTGAATGTAAAGATTGTATACAGGAACGCATTATTATTTTTTAATTATTTATTTTTATATATTTATTATTTTGTTATCATTTAATTTAAGCACCTCTGTAAATATTGTGTGAACGAGTTAACTTAGCTCTGTTACTAATGTCTGAAGTATATCATAGAATATAATACTACCACAATAAAAATGTTTTTTAAAAAGTTATAAAGACCTGACTGACTGAATTCCAATATCTTCAAAATTAAACCATTTACGATTTAGGTCATTGCTATTTTCAGCCACTTTTAAAACTTGAACGTTGGTGCTATGAAACCTCATTTTTGTATATTTTTTAATCAGCTATCTATTAAAACTATTCCCAACCCTGTATTTATAATATTTTGGGTGAAGAATGAAAAAATGCAGTTTTTAAAAAAATGATCTTTTTCCACAATTATGTATGCGAAATTTATTGTATGAAATGAAAATATTTTTTATTCGATGAACAATAAAAGCTCACACATTTCAGTTTTAATCATGAGGTGTAGAGAAGTTGACCGTAGATTAATGATTGGAGAAGTTTGTCGGGGGGTGCGGTCAGCAAAGAACAACATAAATAAACAAAACCATATTTATTTATTTTAGGCCGACGTTTCGACCTGAGTTTCAGGTTTTCATCTGGGGTTGTGGCGTAGAAGGTAGGCTTGTAACTGAGGTAGGCTAGTTATTAAATTTCGCATACATAATTGTGGAAAAAGATCATTTTTTTAAAAAACTGTAATTTTCATTCTTCACCCAAAATACTATAAATACAGGCTTGAAAATATTTTTAATAGATAGATGATTAAAAAATATACAAAAATGAGGTTTCATGGCACCAACGTTCAAGTTTTGAAAGTGGCTGAAAATAACAATGACCTAAATCGTAAATGGTTTAATTTTAAAGAAATTGAAATGCAGTATGCCAGGTCTAACATTTTTTATTTTATTTATTGATATTTACAACTGTATAAAAAAATACAACCAGTAAATTTGATCATAATGACATAATGATATGATACAGGATGTAGAGAAACTACCCAGTGGTAGAACTCTAAAAACACTTTACAATATAACGTCACGAGGCCATCTTCTTTTCAGGCCCCACGGAGGATTGGCAGGAATGGAAGAAGAAGCAAGGTTAGAAACGAGTGGGTTTGGGTGGTAAGGGAGTTTATTATGGAAGGAATAATATTGGGTTCGGGCTAGATCGGTTAAATAAGGAACATTTAGGTCTTAACATTTTTAAAAACATTTTTATTGTGGTAGTATTAGACAAACTTCTCCCATTCAGTTTTTATCGCTATCAAATAATTATGCTTTTGGCATTCCGATTCGACTGATCGGCGGGGCTCTTACTTCAGCAACATGAATGACTTCACAATAATAATGCTATTAACAATAAAAGATTCTAAATTATTTAAATTTAAATATATCGTTTCATGGCTTTATTAAATTATAGGTGATATCTTGATACCACAGATTTTTGCAGTGCTTCATCTGGACGTATTACATCAAATTTAAGAAGGGAAATAGCAGGCCTACAATTTTTTTCCTGAGCTGTTGTAATTGAGTCCTAGAAATAAGTATAAAGATATAGAATAATATGAAATCCGACACAGAGCGAGAAGGAAATAAGAAGAGTGAACAACTGAAGCGCTCATCCTTCTTTGTATATTGGATAGCTCTCAGCCTCTGCCCCATCCTTCAGCCTATCCTGTATCCTATATCCTTTATCCTTTCATTATCTATTCCCCTTCAACATTCACGATATCCATTTCAATGTACATAAGATAAATTTGTATTTAGAAGTAAAATAAACATTTTGAAGAAAACTTCAGGTAAAAAAAACTAAGCCTAAAAGTGAACGGATTCCTTAATTTCATTTTCAGTTTTAAAAAATTAGGCAAAACTATATAACTTAAAATTTTACAAGCCGAAATACTCGATATTAATAAATGAATAACCCTGTTTCCTGAGGCTCTTAGAGATAAAATTGAAATAATCTATCCGCGAAAATGTTTTTATTTTATCGTTTTATAAATTTCATTTCCTTTCTCTTGAACATAAATTACTTTTATATTGTATTTTTATTCTATGATTTTTTTATTATACATTATTGATACATATCTATTTTTTATTTATACAAATCAAGATAGAATTATCTTTTTTAATACATGTATTTCTTTATTATTATTATGATTACTTCAAATTAATTTGTTTTTCTTTTAATAGAGTGAGTAATATTGCTATTATTTACAATTTTTTATTTATTTTCCTTTTGTCTGTGTATAATCTGATAATATCATGGCTATGGGAAGGTTTCTATTGAGGTTGGTTGCTTTGCAGCTTGGATACATCGTGGTTGTAACTAACACAATAGTGTTACGGATGTTGATGAGGATTAGCTTCTGAGCTTCTTCTCTTGAGATGTGGCTGAGGAGGCTGATGAGCCGGTAGTCTGCCAGGTACGCTCCTCCTTTTCTGGGCTTAAGAATTGGAACAACGATAGCATGTTTCCACTCCACTGGGAAGCATCTGAGGCGAGAGCAGGAGTTATAAATGTTGAGGAAAATTATGTGAGATTTTCTCGCACCACCAACCATATTGTCATTATTTAAACATTTTTGCTAAATATATTTTAGGATAGAATATTCATGCGTTCAAATAAAACTCAAATAGTAAATGGATGTACTATTTTTATTTGAGGCAACGTTTCGCCCCACGTTGCATGGCTTCGTCAAGGCTAAAAAATACAAACACTTGACATAGTTACAAAAAAAAAAAAAAATAGTGAAAAATAACAGGGGTATACAATGAAACGTAAAATTTAATAAGAAAGATAAAGGGTTATAAAAAATAAATGAAAACAGTAATAGTAACAGATAGATAAGAGATAAAATAAGAGAAGAAATATTAAAGAAAGTACAAATTAAGAGATGAAAAAAGAAAAGAATAAAATCAAATGATGAGATAAAATAAGAGAAGAAATATTAAAGAAAGTACAAATTAAGAGATGAAAAGTGAAAAGAATAAAATCAAATGAAAATACTGAGACAGAATTCATACCTGTTTTGATAGAAGAAAGGACAAATTAAGAGATGAAAAGGGAAATTTAATTCTTTAGTTTTTTTTATTAAATTTTACGTTTCATTGTATACCTCTGTTATTTTCCACTAATGTTTTTTTTTTTTTTTTGTAACTATGACAAGTGTTTGTATCTTTTTTAGCCCTGACGAAGTTGCAGGGGCGAAACGTTGGCTCAAATAAAAATAGTACACCCATTTACTATTTGAGTTTTATTTGACCGCACCCGGACCATATTCCATTCATTGATACACACGGTCATTCAGCAATCTTCCAGTAAATATATATTACTTTCAACCCTGATGAAGAATAACAAAGTAGAGTGAAACGTTGGTATATAATAAACAATTCTTTGTACTATTCTTAGTTACTTTTTTATAACCTTGATTAAAAAATAATTACTTATATCATTTAATTGCTATACGCAACATTTTAGGCAATTTGCCTCGCGTATCATGAGAACCGAACCCGATACATGCCAAAGCTAAGCGTTATTAGCCGAAATCAGTAATATGAATTTCTGTCTGTATCCTCAGGATTGGACCTTAAACTGTTTTATATTTAAGTAACTCAAAACCTTTTGCTTAGAGCTGGACACCTATCGTTCCAATAGGAGGTATAGTTTTTCTTTTTTTTTTTTTAAATTATTAAATATCAATTTTTCTTTTCAAATCCTCTTTATTGATATATAATTACAATTACAAATATATGATAATACATAGTATATATACAAATTACATATTGACTTTGTTTGCCGTATGGCAGTATAAGTTGAGTTACAGGGTCCGCTGAAGGCGGCTTCACACTGGTAACATACCATGTTATATATGATATTAAATATCAAGTGATTTTTTTTTTCTGTTTAATTCTAATGAATGTGGATAACCCCGCTGGGGTATATTGTTTGTTATTAATTTATATGAACGATCGTTAACTCATCATTTTTGTAAAACTACTACAATTATTTTACATGCTAACTCTATTTGTACGGGGATTATCCCATAAATAAACAAATAAATTATTATTATTAATTGATATAAGCAAACATTTAATTCAAGGAAGGAGACGAAGATGTATGATAATACAAATGAGACATATGTAAGAATACAGCCTAAGCTAAGGATACAGAGAAGCCCATTAGAATGCAGGATATAGACCCGACAGTACAGGAGGCAGATGTGTTCTCTGGATTGTGCTCTACTAGAGACAGATTTGTTCCCAGCGGCTTCTGCAAATTTAAACCTCTCTCAGCTATAGCTCAGTCCAACAGGCCGTTTGTCAGTCCTGCTCTTGACTACAGCCAAGTTTAAAATAAAAATGGTTTCCTACATTAAACTGTCTATTTCAATTATTTTAAAGAATAAATTTCATCTCAATCCTCCAAGAGGAAATGATATTTTAAACTAATTAAAATCAGACAACATCTCTGATCTAATATATAGAAATAAATATTGATTTGTTCGTCCTTTATGCAATTACCGTTCGTCCGATTGTCATCGGTGTTTTTCCTAAATGCTCAGAATTATACAGGAAAGATTAAATGCTGGCCCAAATCTTGAGTAAGAAAAAAAGCAAATTAAGCATTTTTCGTACGTTACTCAAAAAGTATACATTTTTTTCATAGTCATTATATGTTTATCGATTTTTCTCTTCATGAAGAATAAGAGAGAAAAAAATGGTTTTATTATATGATTATTTATTTACTAATTTAAAAAAAAAATATTTATTGCTATTTACATCTGTACATTAAAATACATTTAGTAAATTTGATATCAGTTAAATTGGAGTGTTACAGGCGTGTAGAGAATCTATCCATTGGTTCTCAAATGACACTTTACATTAGCAGGTTTCGTGGCCATCTTCTTTTCAGGCGCCTCGGAGGATTGTCAGGAATGGAGGAGGATTTAAAGTTAGAAACTAGTGGTTTTGGGTGGTTAGAGAGTTTGTAAAGGAAAGAATGATACCTGGTTCGGGCTAGATCGGTTACATATGGAACCTTAAGGTCTTTAAGCATGATTTTATTTGTAACAAAGTATGAAGCATTGAAGATTTTGTATAACATTGGATACGAGAGGAATCCGAAGGTTTAGTGGGGCCCCTAAGATCAATGCCATATGTCCAGATTAGCCTTATTACAGTCATGTAGAGGTAGCGGATCTGTTCGACAGGGGTAAGATCAACATGATTAAAGATGACTGTGGAGCAGTCGGTAGGTTTACGATGAAGGGTAAAGGTGATTTGATGGGATTTATCTTAATACTCCAATTACGACACCATTCTTCGAGGGCTGTGAAATGAGATTGGGATACAATTAGTGGGTTATTATTAACTGCGAGCACACATGTGTCATCGGTATACATGGTGAGGATAGTGTTAGGATTTGTTGGGATATTAGCTGTATAGATGGTGTAGAGGATGGGACCGAGGATATTACCTTGAGGAACACCAGCGGACTGATAATAGAGGGAGGAATACCATTGTGGTTTACTTGGAATAATCTATCGATGAGAAAGTATGTAGAATGTATAAATCTACGGAGTTTGTAAAGCAATCCTGGATGCCAGACTCGATCAAAAGCCTGCTCTATATCGAAAAAGACTCCCGAGCAGTACATTCCGCGAGTTACATAATACAAAAAACGTAAAACGCATCATGTTCGTTTTAACGTGGTCTGGAACCCTCAAATTCCATTTTAAAGAAATTTTTCACCTAGACTTATTTGAAGGATTTTTTATTTTGGTGACCATTGTTTATAACGCCTCTGCATTTTATCTAATTCCTACGTAATACAACCGTTGAAAAACTAAATGTCTCCTCCTTTAAATTTATATTTAATGCTCTTATAAAGTTGAAATGTTAGTTTCAAATAAAGAGATCCATTTCAAACGTTTTCTTTTATATCTAAGGTTGTAATTTGTACATTTATATCAAATTCAGTTTATAGAGCCCTATACGAAGTTTTGTGTAGATTGGTTGAGTTATTTCTATGGTATTGGTTGAGTTATTTCTATCTAATAGGGTTAAGTTAATTCTATGTTTTTGATTTTTAGGTGAACATTTAGGGCTAAAGAAAATATTCGTTAAATTCATAAAATAAAAATTCGTTTTTAAGGGTTTCTCGAGATGCTAAAACGAATATAAACTTTGTTTCACTCCTAAAAAATCTTTAAACACATATCTAAAGATCAGTCTAATATTGAAGAAATGTTATTTTATAATTTTATCATTGTTATTATAAAAAACTATTCATATTTTATGCAGTAGTATAATAATATGACAACAATATAAATAATCAATTTTTTAAAAAATATCCGAATCTGACCAGTATTAAAGATTATACCACGTAGCTGTACCTATTATGTTACTATAGTTACCGTCTTATTACTTAATCTATATATTAATTTATATCAAAGTTTCAATAGTGTTCAATTAAAGTATATACATCCTCAAATATAGCAATAGCGAAGCATTGCTGGGTCATCTAGTTATTTAATACTGATATATTATTTATATAATTTTAATATACTTTTTTTTTTTTTCTGGAGAGCTAAATATTTTTTGACACCTGCCTCATTACCAGTGACGCGGTGAGAGGGATGTGCTGGGATCTCAAAGAGCTCTACTCTACCTCCACACGTGAGGAATAGAGTGGGCTCAGGGATCCTCTGGTCGATTAAATAAATATTGCATATAAAAGTATAAATGTGACAAGTGATTATTTTTATTTTATTACTACTATTATTATAAATATTTTTTTCACTTTATATACATAGTTTAATTTTTATCCTAAATTTAAACGTTACTGAAGATTTTTTTTTATTTATTTATTTTTATTATTATTTATTTTTTGTATTCTAATATTACTTTATTTTAGTATGAATGTGATATGTTATCATTACTACCCATTTCCCAACAACTATGTAATATGTAATATCTATCAATAAATAAAGATTTGAATTAAAAAAGAAAAATATACTATTTGAAAACCCATCACTGAATTTCCTCTTCCCTCTGAATATATTTTTTTTTTTATTAAAGTTTAATAACCAGAGTGATGTTTCGACTCTCGTTGCAAACAAGACGTTAGAGATGGAAGAGGTTCCAATAACTACTCGGACAGGACCTCGACACCTGCCACGGCGATCTCTATTGTTCCAACTTGCGCTCAGTTGTTCCAACTTGAAGGGGTTGTTAGAGCGAGAGTTGGAGATAATTAATATTACGGATGACGGGGCTCTATAAGTTTCCTTCTTACCGGTGGCAGGTCAGATCAATCCCTGGTTTGTAACTAAATTATAATTAAAAATGAGATGTCTATTGGACTTATCAACTATAGCGAAGAACCGGGAGGATCCTGACTAGAAAATTATAATAAGAACAGTAAGGAAACAAATAATATGAAAAATATCTGTAAAATATAGAACAAAACGGAGTTCATTTCCGCTTCTTGTTTCAACAATAATCATATTTAGCTGCCAAAATCAAATTAAATTCAAAGTTACTTAAACCTAGACTTAGGCCTATGCTATTTACATCCTTGAGCTAACATATATTATCAGGCTATGATAAATATCATTCAAATTCTCAACCACGGGGCTGTATTGTTGTGAATGACACTTATGGTGCATTCTTATATTCAGTAAGATTACATGTCGCATTATCTCCAGGAATTAAACTGTCGATATGTTAGGACATATCTTAATTCAAAAACCTCCTAACAACAGTTTTATTTGAAGTAATGTTCTTAGAAGACCTTGAAAATTCATGGATATATTATCTGTAGTTTTATGAACCAAAGAAGTGCCTAGGCTAGCGAGTTCTCGAAGATCTTTTTTGGGGCTTAAAACTACAATAGATAATAAATGTATAAAACTTCAAAGTTTAACAGAACTTTTAAAAAATAGGTCGTAAAAAGCCGAAATATAAGTTAAGAGAAAAACCATTTGTACTTTTTTCCTGATCCCTCTAAAACAGAAAATAGACATAAATTGCGAGAGACGACAAAGTGCAGAGAGTAGATTGTAGCCATATTGATATTGACCTGAACAGAGGAAGAAAGAACTAGCACATTTTAAGAAGTCCACTTTCTATAAATAGACATGAAGGAGTAGTACTTCACCACACTCAGGCAATAGAGGCGGCAGTTGGTTGAGAAGGAATGGACATGGGAGAGAACCCAACATCCAAACAAGTAACTTATAAAAAGTGGCAATCACATAATTCCTTGTAAACATATTCAGTTCAAACTGATCAAATTCATTAACATATAGTTCAAAATAATCCAAATTCTAATAATTATATTGTTACTCAAGCAAACACAATCAAATGTTTCAGAAAGCTTAAAAGAGAATAGAGGTTATTTCATTTGAAAAGCATGATATAAATTTATTATAAATAAAGTCCACTCCATCAACACCAGCAAATTACAAGTAGTTAGGGCAATATCTCATAACAATCAAACCCGGGGTACACTTGAATTACACAACTACCTTTCTCAACCATGAGTAGGTCTTAGTAAAATAATTATCTTTGTATTGAAATGCTTGTTCTGTTAAAACTCTGACTATATATAAGATATTAAATTTTTACAAGGAAACAAGTACACTTAAAACAATTAAAAAAACCGTCCGGAATTTTGGCTAAAAACATATAAATAATAATTCTTTAAAAAAAATACATTCTATACATTAAAAACAATATTTTTAAGAAAAATATCAATGATAAAAAATGTTATATGGCTCTAATCCTTAAAATACTTACCAGCTGAGCTCTTTCCCGTGTAGACCCTCATAGATATCTGCTAAGAGCTCAATTACATTAAGTGACTTTACGTTATACATAGAGCGAGACGTAGAGCAGTGTCGCACTTTTCTTTCAACTATTTTATTTTTTAGCCAATCCTTACACACTTTTTCAATCACTTACAAGTTATAATTTTTCACATAGGAATATCAAAATAAAATTTAATATATTCTAAAAGTCAATATCTAAATATTGAATATAAACCTAGGACCTTCTTAACTTTAAGTTTCTTTATTTACCCCTATAATTATCGGGAGTCGTGTATATTAGTTACGGGAGCTGCCGACAGAGATCGCTCAGATAATGCTGGTCTTATCCATTCCGGTAGAGGGTTCCTCACTACGTGACTCGGTTATTTAAGGCTCCAGCGGCTCAGCCTTACAAAGGTCAAGTGTCCTTTAGCTCTGAGGTCCGCCATTGATTTTTATTCAATATCCTTCCACAGCTCTCTTTTATTGACTGAGGGGGAGGAGGAAGTATACCATTTAATATGGTAGTCTATAATTTTATTATGTATTCCTTTTTTATTGTTACGGAATACAGTTTTTGAAATAAGTGTTGAGTTTTCAGTAGAACTGGTCTCAACTTAAAATCATACCACCTTTCCCCGCCAGCTGATGGAAAATTAACACGATTTTGACGTTTAAATTCAAATGAATTATGTTAAGTTAAGAGTTATTAAACTTACGAAAAGGGAATAGTATAATAAGAACTATCTAAGCACATACGGAGCAAATCCTAAGAAGTAGCAATATTCTCAGGAATTGTGCAAGTTCAGGGGATACGTGAATTGCGACCGGGAGCACTTTATCGCATGCTTATGGGAGCTCAAATGAATTGAATTGTAAGAAGTTTTCATGGCCAGGAAACACATAATAGTTTATTAAACAATAAAAATCCCTGAAGGGAGAGATGTAAGAGATAGGTGCAATGCCTTGGATCTCATATGAGCAGACATACAAAGGTTTATCTGAAGAGTCTCACAGCTCCACCACTGTCATCCCATCGCACTGAGTTGGTGTGTAAATGGTGATCACAATAATTCCCATGCCGGTTTTTAATTTCAGACGCTTTTTAAATCTTGCTCGATGTAACTATCTTAAAATCTCCTCTTCTCGTTTTAAGCAAATATTTCAAAAGTGATATAGGACCATCGATACTACAGGGGGTCTTAGTGTTTTAGGACACTCGTAACAATAGAGACCGCGAGCAAGCGCGACAGTGCCCTCTGCATACAGTGGATCCCATAACTTACCTTAAAATGCTCTTCAGGTAATGAAACCATGTTTATGTTTATTATGCATACATATTCTTATTGTTGTATTATGTATTGGTTTTTGTTTGACATAATAAAATTAAAAGGATTAGAAAAAAGGTGTCTTAGTGGGGCGGTTCCAGCCTAGTGTTCTGATTGTGACATGGACATCAACCAAAGTACTCAGTATAAGTTTCGGTATTAAATTTGAGATAAATAAGGCTTCCAAAAAGGACGGGAGTGGAGGGTTTCTCGTTATTTTTAAATATTGCTCTATTTTAAAGTCTCATCTTCCAGTTTTAAGCAAATATTCCAAAAGTGATATAGGACAGTCGCTCCATAGGGTCTTAGTGGGGCGGGGAGTATCGCCTTTAGATCCAGGTCCAAAATTTTCATCCAACGCTTGCCTTCAAAGTGTAATTAATAGGGACGGAGGCAGTCAGGTTACGATGTCAGATGTCTGACGTCAGGTTGTAATTCGTATTGTCTTGAATTTCACATTGAGTGATTATTAAATTAGAACGAAAAACATTACAAACGTGAATCCGAAGGGGATCTTACTTTAAGAGTTAACTGAAAACGATGTATAGTCAAAAGCTTTATTGAACGAATATAAGAACATTAAAAAAATAATCAATCTAAAATAAATATCATGTAACCTCACTCCACCCCGGGAAGGTTTAACTTTTTGATATATATTTGTAACCAAAGTTTACATTTATATAACTCCAAATTAATTTTATTTTTTATCATATACTAAAACGCAAACGAACCTTAGAAGTACTCCTCCATCTTCAGAGTTCTCTACATTTTCTTAAAAACACAAACTTTTTTTTTTTTAATTTATTTATTGATATTTACAACTGTATACATATATACACATCAATTAAATTTGCTCTAAGTGATATTATGACGTGATAAAAACATGTGGAGAATCTACTCATTAATAAAACTCCAAAAACATTTCTAAAGAAGAAGATCTCGAGGCCATCTTCTTTTCAGGCGTCTAGGAGGATTATTAGTTAGTGAAGGAGACGCCAGGTTAGAAACGAGTTGGTTTGGGTGGTTGGGAAGTTTATTATGGAAGGATTGGTATCTGGTTCTGGCTAAATCGGCAACATAGGGGACATTGAGGTCCTGATGGATGATTTGATTTGTGACAAAGTAAGGAGCATCAAGGATTTTACGAAGGATTTTGGACTATAAGGATTGGATTCGAGAGGAATTAGATGGTTTAGCGGAGTCCCATAGCTCAACTCCGTAAAAACACAAACTTTAAATAATAAATGTAATCCACACCTATCTTTAACTAATGAGTAATTAAAATTACCATATATGGTCTTCGAACAAATTTTACAATATTTCAAATTCTAAGTGATCTCTGTATCCTTATGGTCTTTTAGTTTTACTAAAAAAAGACAAAAAACAATATATTAATATAATAGGGAACATTTAACAAGCTTTGTCGTACTGAATACAAAGAAATTGATCTATGTCGTATCGTTATTTTGTTTTCTATTTTCCAGACCCTTTCACACATTTATACATGAAACAAGGAAATTTTATCATAAATAGTATCAGGCACTATTATCATACTCAGACGGTGTAGCCTAATTTCTTAGTTTATTTCAAATAGAAAATAAACTGTTGTCAAATGATTCATAGAATGAAGTTTGAATTTATAAGCGATATTCTGTCAATATTCAATAAATAAAATAATAATATGTCAAGTCTTCTCTGATAGTGTTATTATGAAAACTATACATGAGTAATAATTATTAAATTATATAACTGAAATTAAGTAATTGTGTATAGATAAGAAATGATTTGTATTTTATATTAGACAATTAACTCTTGATATTATAATGTAGTAGTGTATTATGGTTTTAGGGGTAATTTAATCAACATATTAATGTTATTGAATAAGGTCAAAAAAGGCAAAGGAAATATTAAGTGTACCCTAATTTTCGAATTTAATGTAAACTACATGTATTTGGGAGTTATATCTGATGAGTCCGCTAAACAAGTTCAGGCAGTGTGAAAATGGCGGCTGTTCCAAACGTAATAAAATGCATTATGTGAAGGAGAAACATAATTCAAATTGAGTACTACCATTCTCTACCATGAGTACTTGAAGGTCTTAGTGAAATACTTATCTTTGTATTTAGATGCTCGTTCTGCTGAAACTCTGACTATATTTGGAGGTGAGGGTATGATAAGATATTAATTGCGGTATGATAAGATATTAATTTTTTACACTGAAGTATGTACACTTAAAGCTATTGACCTACAGCAGAGAATGACGAGGCTCGTTTTTCATAGAATCTGCAACACGACGCACGGTGTCTAAGAAATGACAAGGAGGAGGAAATTATCAATACAGTAGACCCTCGAGCAATGCCACCTAAGCAGATATTTATTACCGATTTTCGGTTATTTTTCAGCTTAGCCGTTAATTGGCAGGAGTCCGGGATTTTTGTTGTAATGAAATTTCAATTCTTATTTTTTTAATATCTTTCTTGAAATTTACAACTGTATACTATATTATCCATTCAGTAAATTTGATCTCAGTTATAATGGAGTGATCCAGGCGCGTAGAAAACCTACCCATTGGTAGCAAGCACTCTAATGACGTTTTGTTTGTTAGTTTTGAATGGGCGTTTAACAGCCTGATCATCAACGCCTGTTGGTTGTTGGTTTTGGTAAGGCCCAGTTGTCCCATAGTCATAGTTTTGGTATGGTGTACTGATCCACACCAGTGGGACGAGGGACATCTCTGGAAAGACGTAACATGACACACATTCATAACGAACTACAGTTAGAAACTGTACAACAACACATCACACGGAGACACATTAAATTCTTCGACAGTCTCCCTGCTTCCTTCAATCCAGTATTCCAGTCTATCACTCCATCCCCCCTTCCTGCGAGGTGGCAGGGCAGGAAAGGTTCCAAAAACCCTATCAATATCACCTTATACTCCATCTTCTGATGCACCCCCACCCCCTCCCTCATACTTCTTTTCGACTTCTGACTGTTTTTCTTATTATTTCACTATTATCTATCGTCTTTATTAATTAATGTTTTTTATTTTTATCTTATATGCGATACAACACGAGGAGGCCCCTCACCTCCGGACTTAAAATAGCTCCTTTTTTAGAATGGATAGCTCATATATGATATTAAACATAACAGGTAACCCTAAAATACCAAAGGTAGTAAAAGGTAAGACACAACACGAATTACTTTTCTTTTTCACTTACTAATTCGCTTTTTATGTCTGTTTTAGAGGGTTCGGAAAAAAAAACACACCAGTGGGACTTATTTCCCTGAGATTTGAAATATTATCTAGCTAGGCAACTATAATTTGTTTAATAACCGTTACGATAGTGGAAACGATGATGAAAATTAGATAAGTAACTGTTCTAATTTTAAAAATAAGGCAAGATAAATAAACAATTACAATAATTAAAGGCTGGTTATTAAGTTAGTCTGAAGGATGAATTTAAAGACTATTTATATTACGGATTCGTCGTTTCTCAACGCCATTGGAACATTTGTTGGTATCCCTAACTGGTTCAGAGTTAATGTGTAGTGTGTCGTTTTTACATTGACATGTCTTGTGGCCATTTTCTTTACAGTGAACAGAACTTTGTAAAAAGATAGATAATTAAATAAACATAGTAATAAGAAAGGAGAAATGGAGAGAAGAAAGCAAATAAACAAGGGAGAGGGTAGGGGGTGAGAAGAAAGGACTTAAGAAGGGTAATGTTGATAGGATTTCTGGAGCCCTTTTTGCCCTGCCACCTCGCAGGAAGGGGGGATGGGGTGAGTGAGCGGAAACAAGGGTTGAAGGAAGCGGAAAGATTGTAAACGAATTCAATATATATTCGTGTAATGAGCTATTGTACTGTTTCCAGTTGTAGTTCGGTGTGGATGTGCGTCATTTTACGTCTCTCCATTGATATTCCTTTGCAGATCTTCTGTAGTATGCTGTTCTGGTATTGTTGTAGTGATTTCAGGGCTGTTGGGTAGAGATAATGTAGTAGGAGTGCAGCGTATAGAAGTGATGGTCGTAGTATTGCCTTGTATATAAGTAGTTTGAGCCTGAAAACAGCCCTCATGTATAGACAAGGTGCTTGAGTTGGTATGATATTGACTTGACGATCTGTATTCTGTGTTGTAATTGTGCGGTAAATGAATTAGATTCCAGTTTCATACGTAACGTATGTGAGATGTCTCTTGGTTTGTATTGTCTGTCCGTTAATTTTCGGTGCTTTGTTGGGTGTTTTCTTGTATGGGAATGTAATGGCGTCAGTTATTTTGTGGGTTGACGTGCATGTTTATGTCTCGTAGTTTGTTAGTGATAAGCTGGGCTGCTGTTCTATCCTGGTCAATGGCTTCGTCTGCATTGATGCTCGTCAATTTTCATCCCGACTATTTGGGCAGTATAGATATTAAATAATACTAGCGCAAGGACCCCTGGGGCGTAGTTCATCTTTTGAATAATTTTATAGCTCATGGTTTTTGACTCATATAAAACTAGGGTTAGTACTGACACAAAAGAAATCTGCCATGTGCTTTAATCAGGTGAATTATGTTACTTATTATATTATTATTATTATATTATCATTATATCTGTTTTAAGAAATAAGTATTAACAACGCAGCATTTACCTTTAATTAAAGCAGTCCTATTTCATTTAATTAAATACGGGTTATTACTAACTTCATTTTCATTTTATACACTTAATTATGTTTGTACAGCTACTGTTTGCTTGTGTGTTCCGTTTTTCATGTTATTTACTGAAACAAAATGAAATAAATTATTAAATTCCTATTATAATTTATATTTTACTCTGAGATTAAAACAGACTGGGAATAATGTTTTTCTTCCATCGTTCATCTATTTGTTTTCTTTTTTTTCATTTTCTTAGTCCCTTCTTCCTCAACGCTCCATTTTTCACTTTCCAATCATATTCCCAGTCCTAAATATTTATTCATTTAACCATTCGGTATTTTTCTGAATCTTTTTTAAATTTCGTTGGCTGTCATTATTATCGTAATAATAACATTAAAATCTTAAAATATTGGTGAAAGAAAAGATGTAATTATTATCAGGATAAATTGTATTGTATAAGGAGGCACCCTAAAACAGTATCGTACATTACAATACTGTACATTTTATATTTATGAAATAAAAATATGAAAAAAAAAAAGTATCCTAACGTAGTGCGGTACATTTTTCTTTTTAAATGATTTATCGTTACCTACCACATATTTGCAAATATTGATTATTTCTGAGCTTGAAATTTATTTTGATCAACGTTTTTAAACTTATGAATAGTAAGTGTAAATGATTGTCACCAGGTGTTAAAGCGCAGAAGTTTTTTCTTTTTCTTTTTTAATTTAACTCAAGTGATTTTTCAATTTTGTTAGGTATAAGTTTATTTTTATTTATTTATTTATCTTTTTAACTATAAGTTATTTTGTATTTTAATTTTTCACATAAAAATAAGGAATATAAGGAGGTTTAGTGGTGCGTGTATAAATACATTGCTCAGGTGTGCACAACATACTGAAGGCAGTGGGCCAGGGCCTGTATGACCGTGAATAAGGCAGTGGGCAGTGTATTGAGGAGGCGCTGGAGCGATCTACTTAAGAGGCATTGGCGCGGTGTGTCAGGCAGTAGACACTTATGAACAAATGGCGTCAGGCGTCAGCCTTCAGAATATGTCAGGCAGTAGACACTTATCACCAAAAGGCTGACGCCATTTGTTCAGACAAGTTTTGTTTGAAGCTGGCTGGTTCTTTTTGGACTCTTTCTCACCGATTCTCCTCTTTAGAGTCAACGTGTGTTTTGGAGCACAATCCTTTTATAGACACTCACCCATCAGCAGTTCTTTGAAAGTGGCCATCTCGAGTGAGATATATTATAATTAGAGGTATATTATACTTAGAGATATATTATACTTAGATATATATTATACTTAGGGGTACAGTCAATATGCGCAATATGTTTTTATTTTTTCTTGAATTCTCCTTTCCTTGAATCACTAAAAGACTCAATCATTTTTTATTAAAACCCAAATAAGTTTAATTTTAACACTAATGTAAATATTTTTATTTAATTTTGTATAGGATAATTATTTTATTTTAATTTCTTCATATTTTATTATCATTAAAATTTGTGTAACCATCCAATGGTTATTTTTTCATTTCTTCATTTTTTTATCATTATTATTTTATTTTTTGTTTATTTATTTCAGTTCTTCCATTTTATTTTAACCTGAACTAGCAAACATTTAACTCTGGGGAAGAAGTCGGTTTTTCATTCACGAAACACCAGGTAAACAATCACTGCATTCTGGGGTGAAACTAAAGTATCCATATAATTGTTATTAATGAGACTGCTTCTGTATGTTAATTGAGGGGACTTTATAAATGATTAAAATTATATTTAAATTTATTTGTTTGTATATGGTTCAAAGGGGCTTGAGATCAAAAATGTTATTGTCATGGTGTTATTTAATTTCGATTTAGGGAATCTATTTCTTCTTAATATGTTGATTTGTAATCTCTGTTTGATGTTAAAAGATAGTCATAGATTATTCTTCCCTTTGGTATTTTATTGGATTGTATTATGTTTGATGGTCAAGAATAGTTTTTCTATTTGCTCATTCTCTTTTGCGTTCCCCCAGGTCTTGGACAGTATGATGGTGAAAATGAAAAGATTGAAAGTCGAAATGAAGACTATTTTGGGAATGGCCTCAGATTTGGTCTTCAAAGGCGATTCTCTCATTTAGATGCAAAGAAAATAGTGGTTAGTTTCTAGATTCTCTACTCAGCCAACAGAGTGCTTGCTTTTTTAAATATCTCTATTGAAATTTACAACTGTATATTATATAATACATTCAGTAAATTTGATCTTAGTTAAAATGGAGTGTTACAGGCGCGTAAAGAGACAACCCACTGGTAACACTCTATTGGAATTTTATATTAGCAGGTCTCGTGGCAATCTTCTTTTCAGGCGCCTCCGAGGATTGTCAGGAATGGAAGAGAATGCAAGGTTAGAAACTATGGGGTTTGATTGGTTAGGGAGTTTATAATGGAAGGAGTGATATCTGGTTTGGGCTAGATCGGTTACATAGAGAACATTAAGGTCTTTATATATGATTTTATCTGTGACAAAGTAAGGAGCATTGAGGATTTTACGAAGGATTTTGGATTGTAAGGATTGGATACTAGAGGAATTCGAAGGTTTAGTGGAGCCCCAAAGGTCAACTCCACATGTCCAGATTGATCTTATTACAGTCATGTAGATCAGTCTTTTGTAATGAGTTGGAAATTTAGACCGTTTGTCTATTAATAATTAAATAATTAAAGAAGGGGGAGGAGAGGCAGGAGCTCTGAACACCAGGATTTTGTTAAGTTCACTGTCACCTGCACTGGACACTGCCGAACTACTATAATGGTCGTTGTAAAACCGAACAAAAAAATAGGTGATTTTACTAAAAAATGTTATGGTAAATTATTTAGCGGAGAGCCTAATAAATTATTTATAATAAAAAATGTATCAGGACAAAGATCCTGCTGTAAAAAAGAAATATTAGGAAAATATCGAAACTAGATGCCAGACAAAGCAATACTTTAGGCGATATGGTCCTTGTGTGGATCCCTTAAATGCTGCTAAGATTGTAATTACTCTGTTAAATGATTAATAGTCACACAATCCAGAATAATAATGAAAGTTAGGAAATAATATACTGACCAAATTACCAGCCAATTATCCTGTAAAATTTTAGCCGAGTATATTAACGTGTGCGTGATTCGAACCCACAATTTGGAATTCACTGCCTTCCTCTTCCCCAGAAACCGCAGAAGAGGCCGCAGAGTCGACCAGGGCACAATCCCCCGAGACGAGATACCATCACTGATGATAAAATATGCAACTAATCTAACCGCAATCCATTACCAAAGGGCGCAGGTTCTATTCCCTCCCCCCCACTAACGAATGCACATATCTCCTCGTTACCCAACGGCCTGGCTTATAGCAAGGCAACCAGTATTATCCGCTGCAATTTATTTTACAAAATACCGACTATCACACAATTTTATATTAATACTAACGTTACCAGACATTTTCTACCCTAAAGCGAGGGGCACCCTAATTGTTTAAAAGATAAAAAAAAATACGTCATTAGTCATTGAACTTTATGTATTAATTTTTTTAAATAAAAACCTATTAAAATACAATATAAATTTTTATCTTCATTATTTAACATTGGCCAACGTTTCGGACAACATTATCCATTTTATTTTCAAATTATTTTTTTTTTTTAGTTGTTATCTAGAAATGTACATACAATGAGGATCTGGTTGGACCATATTGTCAATACTTTTCTGCTACTGATATTTTATTTATTGCTAAAAGAAGAAAATCAGAGTGAAGAAATCTTAGAGGAAATCATAAAGAACAGTATCATCCCTCCATTCGATGTATATAAAAACAACAAGGATAAACAAAAGATTTTTTTTTAATTTATTCATTCAACAAACTATAACAAAGGTGGACCGAACATAATCATGAAAATAAATAAATAAACATAAAATGGAATATTTAATAATTATAAGAAAATGGTCAGGGGTGCAGTCAGTAAAAATGTACAAATAATGAGTAGAACATAATCATTTGTACCGACGTTTCGACCTGAATTTCAGGCCTTCATCAGAGCTGAAAATCAAACGAGGAAACATTACCTCTGAGAAAAAAAAAAAAGAAGGAGAAAATAATAACAAAAAAATTTGAAAATATACAAAACAATAAATTAAGTAGATAGTACTTGATACTAATAGAACAAACTAAGACATAATATTGTAGAAGTAGAAATATACTAATTATAATACTAATTATACAAAACTAATGAAAAAAAAAGTTATTAAAAATCGGACAGAGCTCATTTAAATTCAAGAATTAACATATTGAAAGGTGCCAAACGTAATGAAAAATGTAAATAATGAGTAATTGAAATTAACATAATCAAATGTTTAAGTAGTGATTAAAGATATATAAATAGTGAAAACAAATAAAATTGACATAATGAACTGTGTTAAAGAAAATATGTAATAATATTTGTATATATTAAAATATATTCATCAAATATATAAAAAATATTTGATAATTATAACGGAAATTGTGGATATTGCAACATTTTATAAGCTAAAACGTAAAGAAAAAAAAGTATTTAAAGTATTTTGTGAGATAAAACTAAAGATTTAATTGGTAACTGCAGTTACCAACCTGCACTCTACTCGAAACTTAGGTCGAAACGTCGGCATAAAATAAATAAATATCGTTTTGTTTATTTATGTTGTTCCTTGCTGACCGCAACCCCCGACAAACTTCTCCAAGTAAAGATTTAATTAATGCAATACAGCTCAAATAAAAAATACCACAAACATTTTTTAAAAAAAAAGAACTGAATTATAAATGGTTTTTAAAGAAAATGTATGATAATATACACATTGCTACAAAATTTGAGAACGAAATACAACTTATGAGGAGAATAATTTACAATTAATGAATTAATAATAATTTAGTTTTTAAGGGGAGCGAACTTGACTAAAAATAAAAATAAAATATGAGTAAATAATATAGCCATATCATCAGCTAGGCACATATTAATGGTTTATTTGGAATATAATGAAATCAAAGTTACTAAGTAGATAAAAGAAAAAGTTTAGTCAGTTATTTTTTCAGCAAATTGATTGACAGGGTATATCTAAACAGAAGATGGTCCGGGTTCAATGAAAAGAACTCAAATAGAAAATAAACTATTTATTATGATTCATCAAGTCTAAAAAAGATAAAAACAACTAAAATACTGTAATGAAGTAAAAAACAGAACAAACTCTAGTCTACTTTTATATAAACGATTCCATGTTTTGCATCGGTTTCAGCCATTCCTTGGTTTATTTTTTTTCATGCTACCTCATTTACTTATTTTCTTACATCATTTTAATTTTTTTGGCACTGATAAAGCTCTGCTAAGGGGAAGGTGAAACGTTTGCTCATAATAAGTAGTTTATTTATTATTTAAATTATTTTGACCGCACCCAAACCATCCTACTTTTATTAAAAAGATATTTCTTCTTTAGCGTTCTTTGTGATTGGTATTTTTATTAGTTTATCTATCAATGTTCATATATTTTAAATAAATATGAATTTTTTGGAAATAGTATTCAAAAAAAGAAAAAAAAAAGTGTTTAGCAATCAAGTCACTTATATGAGTAATGATTCGAATTTGGAATTTTCAGATATAAAACCAGGCCGGGGAAGTTGGTCATGTTTTATATTTGTCCTCTGTGATTAAGAAATTAATTTTTAGATTGTTATATAGGTAAAGTAAGCCAGGGTGAGATAAAATTCAGTATAAGTGGAATATTGCTTTTTAACTCAGAGAAAGAAAGAGAAAACTCCGGATTCCTACCTGGTGCAATCTTTTATAACTCCCAAGACAATGATAGAGAGTCAAATTTGCTGTGTGTTCAAAGGATTCAATGATTCTGCTTCTGCGTCATCAAATCCCTAACAGCAGTTTTTTTTAAGGCTAGTTTTTGTTTATTAAAATGTATTTTAATTACTATTATTAAATGGTAAATGGGGAATAGTTTAAGTAACCATTTCCATTTTAAGTAAACCTTGAGGAAGTGGAATACTGGTGTTACAGGGGTAAATGGAACATAACGTGATCCAACATTAAATATTAATATATTAAACTTAAAAAATATATATCTGAATTCAAAGAAGTGAAAGGATAGTGTTCCGGTTAACCTACGGCAACCGAAAGGTTGAAGTGGAGGGGGCACCAAACATCAATCAAACATCATGGCATAATAGCCTACAAGATATAGTAGCGCCCCAAGTGGCCAGCAGCCAAATCTCACCTCCTCCAACGCTTGGTAGCAAGTGAAGCAAGCGAAAAAAGTGAGAGTGAAGCCATCTTGTCTTGAGAAGAGTTCATCATTTCTTTGTCTCTGACATCAGGAATCCCCCATGAGTGAGTAAAACTCTTGGAGTTGTTCCCTGCAGTAGAGAGGAGAGGGGCTTAAAGATGCAGAGGGAGGAAAGAACCATGGAGTAAGTCCACCTACCAATAATTAACATGCACCACCACTTGACCATCATCATCAACCACCTCAATTTTATATCTACAATTCCATAGCCCAGTATTCAAAATTTTACTAACCATTTAATCTTAATGTTTCCTTTCGGCCACCCACCACACCATTGTAACATAAACAATAGAATTATTTCTCATTTAACCATGTTCATTTTTCATTTATACAGTCCACTTTAACCAACCAGCAAACCAAAAATGAAGTGTGTTCCGGCAATTTAAGTTGAGGGCATACTTCAAACAGATAGCGTGTGGCAAAAATTTAAATTTCAGGTAAACCTAGAATAAGAATAAAAAATATAGTCCCAAGAATAAAAAAAAAAAATTGCTGAAAGCATTAAAGAATGTGGGAAAGAAAGGTTTTGTTTTATCAAAAAAGGAGATGTTAGACTTAATAGGTACTTAAGGGAATCACAGGTAATGAAATTCAGATCAGCTTGCTAGAAACGGGGCTCAGCACCCTCCTATAGGACCAGAACCATTCCTAGGCATCTCTAAAAGGGATCAGGGATATACATAGGGATATACATAGTAGTTCTTGATTGGACATGGAAGAAAGCAGGTAAGGAGTGAGGGACTGTATAGGGCTGAGAGAGGCCAAGATTTAATTAACTAAACCCTCTACTTCTAAAACTAAGTGGCTGCAAGGCCTTAATAGAAACGAACTCCGATTATTAATAGGAGTCCTGATAGGTCACTGAAGACTTAAAAGACATCTTAAGATATGTGGAGTAGTCCATGATGAAACCTGCTGCTTATGCGGACAGGCCCCAGAGACTGCCTTACATTACATAGCAGATTGTGGTAGGTATGCGTCACTAAGATACAGGCTATTAGGCTCTGATAGAATTAAAGGAAATGAGGCTTCCTCTATAGATTGGGAGTCCCTTTTGATTTTTAGTAGAAAGACGAAAAGATTCGATATAGAGGAATAGGATACATAAAGAGTCATTCCATTGGTCTGCCTTGGAGATGGCAAAAATGACCAATAGGCCCACTTGCCGGACTTGTTCCCTCCACCATTACCAGTACTGGTAATACGTCCTTAGGTCGTTGTGTATAAGAAAAGGTTATATCAAAACCATTTAAAGATGGTACTTTTAATATTATTGATTCCAAACGATGAATATTTGTTATGGAATTCTAAAATATATTAAAATAATTGACAATTAATAATTATGATTTATTCTAGATAGCGACTTCACATGTTCTTTTTCAATTCTTCAAAGTAGGAAATGATATAGTGTGTTCCATTTACCCCAAATCTTCGAGGCAAGTGAAAACATTGACAAAATATACAATATATTTTTATGCAAAGGAACACTTAAAGAAAGCAATCTTACTAGCGGTAAGAATGTATACTTAATAGAAAAATGTTAATACAACGCTTGCAGAACAAATAGAAAATAAGCGTACGTTGTTATGAAACAATATTTTTGATAATTTATAGTCTTTATATGATTAGTCTTATTATGACTACTGATGTGAGATGTTCTGTATTTTGTATGCCTTTATAAAATTATGACTTCTTATTTTAACTTCTAGTAAAATAATAAATAAATAAATTAAACCTACAACAAGAGTGAAACAGCAAGCACCTTTATAAGAGGTAGATCTGTCCGAAGATTAAAAACAACTGTGCAGCCTAAAATTAGTTTTTCACTCAACAAGGAACTTTTCTGGCGCCTCGTAAGAAACAACACATTCCTCTTTAGCCATCTCTTACACCAGTAGTAACTAATGGTTACTGTGCTACTTTGAAGGTTGAGCACAAACAAAGCTTTTTACAGTTATTACTGCCCATAAAAATAATTCGTGGCATTTGTAGAATTGTGATATTGCAAATAAAACAGATGATTCTTCCTTATCTATTTTTTAAAATAATTAATAAAGTGTTTCTAGAAAATAAGAGAAGGATTCTTTACCAATGAATAATTCAATCACTTATTATAAATGACAAAACAACAATATTACTCATCATGAATATTTATATATAATATTCAAGTTGTGCAGTATCCTGAGTTATTTCTTTGAAGTGAGCAAAGGAATTAAGTTCGACGATGCTTAAGCTATAATTGAACTATGAGTGAAATTCTCTATATTTATGTTAACCTCAAAAATAAAATCAAAATAATACACAAAATATTTATAAAATTAGTATAGAAAATTTCAAATATATTTCAATTATTGTTCAAGTTACATCGTACTTAATTCCTTAGCACACTTAAAAGAAATATCTCAGGATAATGAATTCCTTGCAAAAATTGCTGGAATATTTCGAAATATATTACAAGAAATACATTTAGTAATTTTTTGTGTTGGCTATTTTTAATTAGAGTATATATTATTGAAATAATTTCAGAATTGAAATTCATGTTTTTTTTATATTAGAACTCCTTCTCGCCTAGTGGTCCACATGCAAATATAAACATCATTAAAAAATGGGTTCCGTCTAGACAATAATTTTTAATTATAATTTTCATTTTTAACATTAATCAAGATAAAATGGAGTTAAAACGTTTAAAAGCATATTATTTCTACCCCATAGCAAATATTGGCTATATGTATTTTTTAAAGTAATAAACAATAAAACATTGTTTATTCCTATTTTGTGCAGACAGTTTCAAGAAATTTCAAATCAACTATAAAGTTTCATAAAATATTTCTCTCCAAATTCACTTACAAAATAAGTATTTTTTCTTTGGTTTGAATTCTCTTTATTTATAAAAAAAAAAAAAACATTTAAAATTATCGAAACAGAAATGTAATTACACAATCATAAAAACATTGCTTAACCCTAATTATTGACATTTTAAGGTATATTTATTAATTTGCAATACCCTAAAAATTTTGTAATACACTAAAAAATGTATTACGAAATTTGAACAAAAATTTTTTTTTCTGACCTCCTTTATTGAAAATATTTACATAACAATATTTATATATACCTGAGTATATAACACGTAACTGGTGCCCTTCCTTTCCCATATGGCACAAGAAATTGAAGATGATTTAAATTTTTTTAATTTGTGAAGTTCATTGGCTTTCACGGGATTGAATTTGTCAGAATTTTTTTACAAAACACACAAATTTTGTCAATAAGACTGCTGTTAGTACACGTATCAATATTTAAGATTTTCATTTAAATTATTTCCCATTAGGTTATATTTAACTGAAAAATTAGGTGTAAACAAAAGATTTCTGAATTTAAATAAACATTTCACTTTGTTTATCCCATTTAATTTATATGATATATGTCCTACAATACACCTTAATTTTGTGTAGATTTTTAATTAAATTGTTAAATTGCTTAATTAAATAGTTAAATTAAAACCTCCTAAAATATATTACATTATTTAAATTAGAAATTGAAGATGATTAAAAAGTTTGTGAAGTGCAATGGCTTTCACGGTAACGAAATTATCAAGACAACATCTAACCTGTTAACAAGAGAATACAATTTTGTTTAAATAAAATAAATTCTATCTAATTCTATTTTTAAAAAATCTACATTTATATATAAGTTCGACATTTCAGCCAATTCGGCCACCCTCAAAGACAATCTTAAATATAATTTTAGAACATCAATTTTAAAAAACTTTATGCAGGCTATTTTGCACCGGTCATTAATTTCAGTCAAAAATTACCCTATTTTGTCAATTCTTCATATTAAATAAAAAAATTAAAACTTTTAATCACAGTTAATTTTGAGGAGTGTTGGGAAGGTTACAAATATTGTGGTAAATCATAATAGTAAAAATTATCTGTGATTAAATATTAATTTAATATGAAGAATTGACAAAATAGCCTGCATAAAGTTTTTTTTTTAAATTGATGTGGATAAAATTGTCCTTGTCGGACTTAAAAAAATATTTAAAATAAAATAATGAATAAAAAGGAATATAGATTAAAATTGGATAAAATTTATTGTATTTAAACAATAATAAACAGTCTTAAGAAAGTATAAAGATTACAGAGAATAAACTTTTGTTCAAATTGTTTCACATTGGATACTTTTTTAAATAAACACGGTAGAATTGAATAGATAAGAACTTCATAAAACTTAATGCCTTCAAAATATTTCCCATACACCAATACACCAATACAAAATATACCCTGTTAACACATAAAGATACTTGTATACGCACGCAATATTTTACACTGTTTGTACACTTATAAATATTTAAGATTTTCATTTAAACAAAATACCCAGTAGGGATTTTACTTAAAAATAAAATAAAAACAAAATATTCCTGCATTTATATAAACGATTTCTTGACTAACATTTACATATCTAAGACAGCATTTCTCCCCATATAAGCCCCTTCATTGCATGTCGCATACCTAATGATTGTGCGGGTATGGTTGCACTACTTAATTGAAGGCGTGCCTAGTAGCTTGGTATAAACATCTGACACATTTTTTTAAAAATTTATTTATTGACATTTACAACTGTACATAAAATACAAGTAAATTTGAAGTAAGATCATAATGGTATGATACAGGCATGTAGAGAAAATATCCATTGGTTGCACTCTAAAAATATTTTCACAATATATGGTCTCGAGGCCTTCTTTTCAGACGCCTCGGAGGATTGTCAGGAATAAAAGAGGAAGCAAGGTTCTGAAACTAATGGGTTTGAGAGTTTATAATTGAAAGGTTGATATCTGGTTTGGGCTAGATTGGTTACATAGGGAACATTAAGGTCTTTATGAATGATATTATTTGTGACAAAGTAAGGAGCATTGACACAAGAGCAAGGCACATCCATCTCATTAGGAAAGCACACCACAGTGTTCCAGGCTGAGG
>NW_027113242.1:886295-897758 GCF_000696795.3 Halyomorpha halys | reverse complement strand
GTCCAGATTGGCCTTATTACAGTCATGTAGATCAGTCTTTTGTAATGTGTTGGAAGTTTAGACCGTTTGTCTAGTAAGTGCTGTAATAGTCGGAATCGACGTGCAGTTTCCTTAAATTTCAGTCTTGTGTGAGGATTCCAAGTTAGTCGTGTGTCCAAGTAGCCATGTAGTCCAAAATAGCAGATCTGTTCTATAGGGGTAAGGGCCTAATTTGATTGGATTTGTTGGGATTTATCCACTATTTTCGGCACCGTTCTTAGAGGGTTGTGATGGGGAGATTGGAGAGTTTAGGGTACAATCAAAGTGCTATTATTAACTCCGATTACACATGTGTCATCGACATACGAGGTGAGGATAGTGTCAGGATTGGTTGGATCTGACACTTAAGTTGGGATAACTTTCGGCCGAAACGAAAAAAACTGCCTCCAACATTTCACTTTTTGTTTCTCTAATATACTTTAGAATATATATAAAGACATGTTTCCATTAAAAAATGTGATCAGGCCTGTCTTTATTTATTAACGAAATAATTACCACATTATCTCCGTCATCCCTGGCCCAATTATTGTGCCTTTATTTCTATTATTATTTAAATTGGAGTAATTGAAAACACAACAATAATATTCTTATACATGTTTTGACAACTTTAACCAATTGAAGGTTATATATATAGACTATAGTATGCCCTGAAGAAAGGCTGTCATCTATTTTAGAGCCATTCCAGGTCATATTATCATCATTACCATCCTGATGACACCTGACAAAAAGTTTTACCTTTAGAAAACAAACAAAAGAATAAAGTCTGTTAAATTAATTAAGACTGTTTAACAATTCTTAGCAACTGATTCTTTTAATCTTAAATATTTAAATACTTATGTTTCTTTTCAAATGAACAAAAATTCTTTTGAAATGTGAAAAGAAAAAATACAATTAAAAATAAATGTAATTAAATTAAATAATAATACTAGGTGAAGACTAGTTACAAAATATTTTCAAATAACTTATTATTATAAACATGGCGTTAAGAACATGTTATAATTGCAAATAAAATTTGTTATATTTCAATTTTCAAAAGAAAATCCTCAGATTATCAACCCCCCTCCCCTTTAAAACGGTTGACGTTCCCCAACTGTACGAAATTCGTTCACCATTGCTCTTCAAATAAGCATCTATAAATTAGGTGTAATGAATACAATAACAGAATAATACAGAAACAGGAGAAGGACAAGAAAGGGAAAGCTTTGAGGAGAGAGGTCCTGAATGCAAATTACCAGAGCGGTCCGAGGCGTGTCCTTTCTTCTCTGAGGTCCTGCCCTTCAAAGAGCCGCAAGGTTAGGGCTATACAGTCTATTAGTTCTGCTCCACTCCCTTCTATCTCTCTATTAATAACTAATTCCAAAAGGACACGCTATGAAATGGCAGCGGGGTATTCAACAATATTGCAGGAGTTTGGGGCCATTTGGAATGCTTTGACTATATAATACGAAATTATAAATAATATATGTAGTGGTTTATTATTCGATGAAAATTTTATATTTATTTTATTTCAGGAATCAATTAGAATTCTTATTTTAAATACTTTAATATATTTAATTTATAATAATATTTAAGGGCTAAGAAAATAAAGATTATAACTCTGACTGCAGCTCTTACAGTTTGGCAAACCAACTTACAGAAACGATCACAAATATTTCTCAGTATATATGACAGGTTCGCAGTAATGTGTAACCTCGAGTCCTTACTGTTTATAATAAAATTAAGAAGTAAAGCTAGAAGAAAAGAATTATTATGCCGGTTTCATTACTCAGAACATTAGTTAAATAATAAAGTGAAACCTAACAAATTAAATTATTACATGATGATATTCAACGCCATCTATATATTGTATCTATTTTATGTTTTTTTCTATATTGTATATTAATTAGCCTTCTTACTTTAAATTCTATATTTTATTAGTTTTAATATTCCATATAATGAAAATAATAAAACAAAAAAAAATTGGCTTTCTTTTAAGATGTTTTATATATCAAAAAACTTTATAAAGATTTTTAGAACTGATGTTTGAAGATGGACCGATAATCCGAAACGTTAATAGTGTCGGTTTATTGATGTAAAATTAATAAATTAATTAATTCGAAGTATAGCCTTCTTACTTTTAATTATTTCTCGAATTACTAAAATTAAATAATTTTAAATCAATAATCAACCAACGCTGACGTTTCGGACAGTACGTCCATCTTTAGGAACCAATTACGAAAATAGTTATTAAGTTTTTTTTTACATCCATAGTACTGAAATATGGCCAAATTATGTTTGTTTTATTTTTTTATCATACAAAATGTTAAAATTAATAATATAAAGAATTTGAAATGAAATAGCTAAGCAACTCTAAAAAAAATATATATAAATAATATAAAATTTATATTAAACTTCATATATTCATGGAATTATTTATTCTGTTATACGTTTTACTACATTAGTCAACAAATTTTCCCTGTAATGAGTATGCACTGAAACGTTCGTGCTAAGTAAGCTTTTTGCTGATGGTGCTACTTTCACAATCGTCATGTTCAAAGTCCTCAGAACAAGATTCTATGTTTTTATTATTATTATTTTAATAGAACGGAAACAACACTGTCTATAACATACACTTGACCGCTCAACGAATTAATTCTTTAAAAACGGAAAATCAAAATTGGAAATTATTTTTAATATAAGTGAATCTAATTAAAAGGAACATTTCATAATGTTTAAGCTGAATAAAAAGTATCATTTTTTTTTTTTTTACTACATTATTCATTTTTGGCTAAGAAATTAAAATTTTATTATTTAGTTATTTTCAAGAAAAAAGTTTAATATTTTTTACTTTCTATATTTTTATCTTTTAGACGACGTTTCAGACAAACCGTTCTTTATTCAGTCCAACTACAAATTATTTCATTACTAATAGTAAAATTTGAAGTTGATATTAATAGCGTTAATAAAGTTCTAACAAACCCTAATTAAAAAAAAATCTCCTTCTGGAAGTTAAATTTACTTAGTACTATAATTTTCGTACCTACTAAGAAGATTATTATTATTCTGTAGATTCGTCAAATTAATTATTAATTAATTAAATCTTAACAAAGGTATTTAAAAAATTTTACTCAGCAGATTGAATATTCAAAATGCCCGTGGTTTCATGTAGCTCAGCAGGAAAGGGAATTCTGAAAGGTCATCTTGAAAGCCGAGAGTGGATAAATGAAATTCCAGAGCAAGGCAGTCTTTAAAGCAGGAACACGTGACGGAATGAGAAGTCAGCCGGGAATTGTCGTTCCACAATGTTCTCAAAAGAAAAGTTTCTGACTTGTGTAAATTACTGAAATATTAAAATATATCAATGATAATCTTGGTATAAGTATTATAGTTCTTATTTCTGTATCGCCTATAAAGTCAAGTTCACACTTTTAATTAAAATTAAATTTAAACAGTTTTTTTCACTTTTTAGTCAGTTTATTATTAATGTTCGTTGAGAGCCTAGTATAGTTCTCATGCGTTGTTTACGACATAAAAAACAACTTAATTTTTTACTTTACCTTAATTATATATGTAATGTAAGTAAGGGAAAGTATTGTGATCGTTAAAAATTTTTAATTCGAGATTTTGACGGAAACACTAGTATTGAAGTACCCTGATTAAAAAAAAAAACATGTCTCACAAAATTATCAGTGTGCCTGTGAACAATCTAGCTCAAAAACGAAAAGTTTTAAGAAACTGAAATTACTTATTTAAAGTAGGTATATCTCTGGGACAGCAACTTTTTCGATAGAATCTACCGATCGGAAGTTCTACTTTATAGAATCTATTTTTCACATTATTTCGATTTTCTCAAAAACTATTCTGCGACGCGGATTAAAGGATTTTTTAATTCAACGTTTATTTTAAAACGAAAGCTCAATTACGAAAGGATATAATCATGATATTTGATGAGAAGCTAGTTGATCGTGAATAATATATGAGGAGAAGATGGTTGGGGTGCGGTCAGAATATAACACAAATAAGTTTTAAAAAAACGTATTTAATAGTGCCAACGTTTCGGCTAGATTTTCTTGCCTTCATCAGGAGTAAGTGCTAGTAGGAAATAAGAAAACTAAGTGACTTAGTTTTTCGATTTCCCACAAGAAACCCTGAAAGTTGGCACTGGAGAAAATCCCACCGAAACGTTGGCACTACTAAATACGTTCTTTCAACTTATTAGTGTTATATTATGATCGCACCCCCAACCATCTTTTTCTCATATTTATATGATGATTTATGATCATCATATTTATTTAGGAACCCCTCACGGCAGACTTTGTAGAATTGATATAAAATTCTTATTTCTTAATTTATATAAAACTTTGTAATCTTTAATACTAATTACATAACGTTCTCAAATAATAACACATGAATAATTCCTATGAAAATTTAAAACTATATTGGTTTTCTTGATCCGATATGCTTTTTTTTTTTTATTCCATCTGCTGTTATCTTCGGTAGATCCTTAGGTACTAAGGTCACGCGACTTTCGCATTCATTCCTTCTAGCTAAAAATAATCAAATCTGATTGGAGCTGGAAACTAATAGACCGAAGCTGAGGAACCAATGAGAAGGGTCCTTCTATTTCCACCTGACCAATAAGAACTCTTAAAGCCGACCGGGCCACCCCAAGATTCCATTGATTCTCGGGTCAATAGCGACTACCCCTCCAACGGTTCGCTGATCTGGTTAATGGCAGCGCTCATTAGTATTGTGTAATCTTAATCCGTTTTTTTACACGACTCCTTTATTCGCTCAATTAGTGGACAACCAGTAAATCGGATCAATAATCGGCTCAAGATGATGGTATGAAAAGCATGAGAGTCCCCACCATCACCTTCAGAAATATCTGAGAAGGCACGGCTCATAGCTTCTTACACCAATAATTAGATATATATTTATTTTGGTAAAATAAATCTCAGAAGAACGATTTTACAACTATATTTGAAATCAATTATAAGACAGCCAAAGAGAATTGTCTAGTCATGGCACCCAATGCTAAAATAGATTTGCCACTTAAAAATCCTTTAGACGATTGAATATATTTAAAAAAAGAAAACCATTGCAAATTAAATGTTTTTTATTAATCTTTATCATTCATTGACCTCATGTTCTCAATTCAGCATTCCCAGTATCATCTATATGCGGACGACTTACAAATTTACCTTTCCTTCGATCCTCATGACCCCTCTGATGTCACTTATAAGTAACAAGAAGACATTAATAGAATAAGCACTTTGAAAACCAATAATAAACTTAAGTTAAATCCCGCAAACACAAAGCCATCAAAATCGGATTTCTATCTTTCCTTAAATCTATCCCAGGATCTCCCAACTTTATCCTAAACCAAACTCCTATCTCAGCCAGTCAGTAATAAAACTAGGAGTCACTTTTGACCAAATTCTATCCCAGGAACCTCTTATGTCCCAAATTCCCCGTCGAACCATAGAAACCCTAAAGTAATTCAATAAAATCCGTTATCTCATTGCATTTAAAACTCGTTAACTTTTAGTTTCCTATCTTTTTTTTTCCATTTTGACTATGGCTGTGTAGTATATAGAAGACTCTCGGGTAATCTCGAATCTAAACTTAAACGTTTTATGAATTTCTATATGAATAAAATATAATTCATCAGAGATACACATAACCCAATATTATGCTGAGTTGAAGAGGCTCTATCCGTCCTTCCGATGCCAGCATTTCCTGGCTTCCTTTCTTTTATTATCAACAGGTACAGACTGCTGTGCTTGATAAATCATTTTTTACCCGAGCTGGCTTCTACTAGAACTACATTCCCTCCACTATACGCCATGTAGCAACCCTTCCCTCATTTATAACACTTAGGTTTGACTACCTTTTGCTACTCCAAACTGATCCAATATTATAATATTATTGATAATATAAAAATTGAACATTATCATTTATTGTTTGTTAATATTGTAACTACCTCTTTTTTATCTTTATTTTTTTTTTATTTGTACCAGTGAATTGATAACAATCAGCAAATGAGCTGTACTATTCAGGCATAGCATGGCCGTCTGTACTATTCCCTAGGGTCGTCACGAAATAAAAGTCAACCCGCCCAGGAACAAAAAAACCGGCCCCCAGCAGTTACAAGACTGCTAAGGTGAGGCCTAAAGTCTTTCTGCTACAATGACTTTATGCTAAATGAAGTATATTCTCATCTTGGTTATTAATACACATAGAAAATATCAATTAATTGCCGTGTACGGGGATTCGGGGGTTCTAAGTCCGACTAGGGGTTCCCCGTACACCTATTATATTGAAATTTATTCATGTATTTATATTATATATTTATATTCTATGTATTTATGTATTTGTATTATGTATCTATATCGGTTTCTAATGGGAACCGACTGAAAAAGTATGCCCTATATTTAATTCAAACACTAAAGACCACAGACACTCTTACCATGGTAGCTAGATATGAATATCTATAATTAATCATTGGAGTTCCTTTCCAACGGTATCGTGTTCAGGAATTTACTATGCTATTATATATAAGGTGGCATGCAGGGATTATTAATTATAAAGTAAAGTCTTTGTTATATTTTTTTTTAATATTTACAATCATACATACATTAGCAAGAATAATATTATGACAGAGCATGGTAGACTTGTTTCCTTATACTTTAATTATTATATAATGAATCGAGAAGTACCAGTTAGGATTTTTGATATTTATACTGACTCTAAGTTACTAATTCTATTATTGCCATTCAAATTACAACAGAAAAGGTCTTACTTGTTTTAATGCGCTTGTCTAGCTTGGGTGTAGTCAGTCTTGAGGCCCACTTCATGCCACCCCTTGCCGCGACCGCTGCTGGATCCCTGCGATGGTTGACTTCCTCCTCTGACCTCCAACTGGTCAGCCGCTCTCTCTTCCTCCAGACTCTCATCTTCCAGGGCTGTCCTCTTCCTAGACTCTCTTCAAGTGTCCTTCTCCCCCAGATTGTGTTCAAGTGTCCATCTCTCCTAGACTGTGTTCAACTGTGTTCCTCCTGCTCCCCTTGGCATATTTTCTCTTATCTCCTTCTGAGTCCTCCTTCTTTTGATTTCTTTTCTGCTGATTTGTTTTTCTATGTTTAGAGGGGGTGAGAAGGTCCAATGACTTTCGGCGAAAGTCTGTCTATTTCCTACCTTTCATGTTTAAATTAAGGTGGCTTTATTTTTTGACATAGCTCGCTGTATTTTCCCCGAGTTGTTTAAAGTGGCCACGTGTAAGATAAGAGCTGTTTATTTGTTTATCTCTGCCTACTCGGTCAACCTTCTCAGGAGTGGGACCCTTGGTGTTTACACATACAGTCTCTGCCTAGGCCCAGCGGTTCCTTTGGAGTGCCGACAAAAGAAATTACTTCAAGTTTAAAAGTTCCAGCTGGTGCCTCTTATACATATAATTAATATTAAATCCTATTGAATACTAATTATTATTCCTCCCTGCAGGTAAACCTAATAATTACTATAATAACGTAGCTTTCTTTATTTAGAATAAAAACGGTGTTAGGTGGGCAGAGGGTACCCCCCTCCTAACTTCGTTTTGTAAATTTTACTACTAAATTAACTATTTAATTGTGCTACAGATTGTATAACTGTAACATATTTTTTTTCAATAATTGTCAATAAAAATATTTTGTGCTTACATTTCTTTTCTAACTGTTCATGAATTATGTTTTCAATTTGCCAACGAAATATTACACAATGATTTGTAAAAACTGTTTTATATAATAAAGAGTCTTATTTTATAAAATTTAAATAAAACACACTCACTGATTAACATTAGTATTTTTTTTGTTTGGGCCAGCAGCTGGGCCAATTCCCCCATCCTGCAGACTATCATCCCCCCCCCCCTAACAAGCCTCTGTTTACAGCTTAATTGCTACTATTTCTTTCCCTTAGCCAATTTTATTCGGCAATTTGTTTAATTTATTTCTTATTTTACTCTCGTTAAGGTTCTGTTTGTCTTTAAGAGAGTTTTTATTCGTCAGCGAAGGGTTGGCTTTTGCAGTTTTCTTTTCAGAACCTCTTAGCCTGTAATTTTATTTTTTCCCTCTAAAAGAAATTTGTAATGTACATTTTAGCCGTAAGGCCAGGATAAAAATATTGTTTATAAAATATTTGGACGATAAAAAAAAAAATAAAATTTAAATCTCATTTGTTTTATTAGTCCAATAGCCCAAGGGGAGATAAAAAGAAGTTATTTCAAATCAATCTTTGGTCAATTTAATGAAAACTACATAAAAGTTTAGGAGTCGATATCACTGCCAAAAAAAAATATGAGGGAATAAATAATAGTGGCTGTTTCGGAAGCTAAAAAAAATCATTTCTTTTAAGTGTAGAAAAAATCGTGCATTATTTATCATTAGATGAAGGTATAATTTTCAGTTCAACAATAAATTGATATATGATAAAGTTAATATTGAAATAATTATATTTCACGCTTCCAGAAGTTTAAAAATTCTTAAATTTGAGGAAAACCTGTAATTTTTTATTTTGACTTTAGTGTTGTAGGTGGTTATAAGGATATGAAAGTCAAAACAAAACATGAGCAAAAGTTTTAGGTTTTCCTCAAATTAAAGGATTATTAAAATCCTGGAAGCTTGAAATTTAAAGCTCTTTACGTTCAATAGCTCTCGTGAAACAATTTTTCAAATGAGGAGAAGATGGTTGGGGGTGCGGTCCATGAAAAACACAAATAAGTACGATTAACTTATTTTAATGAGCCAAAGTTTCGGCTAGAGTTTCTAGCCTTCTTCAGGGCTAAAAACAGAACAAGATACATTTTTTTCAAAAACAAATCAATATATATTGGTTTAGATCACTCAGCTATCGTGAGGGGTTGTATTTCGGCCCTCTCCTTTTTTTGTACCTCCCGGTCAGCGGCTCCTTGGCGAATATTGTAACCACCACCCTCAGCAGACCCAAACCAACCCCTTATATGGCAAAGGAAGGACACAAGTTCCGTTTGTATATACTTAGATATATATAAATATTGTTATTTATAATAATCCTAACACGTGACGGTTGCATGTATGCCGATGACACATGTGTGCTCGCAGTTAATAATAACCCATTAATTATATCCCAAACTCTCCATATCCCATATCACAGCCCTCAAAGAATGGTGTCGTAATTGGAGGATTTAGATAAAATCCAACAAATCACCTTTACCTTTCGTCGTAAACCTACCGACTCCACTGCAATCATTCATTTAATGATGTTACTCTTACCCCTGTCTAACAGATCCGCTACCATGGACTGCATCCGGACAAACGATTAACCTGGAATTCTCACACAAGACTGAAAAGACAGGAAAACTGCACGTCGATTTCGACTATTACAGCACATACTAGACAAACGGTCTAAACCAACTCATTACAAAAGACTGATCTACATGACTGTAATAAGGCCAATCTGGACATATAGAATTGAGCTTTGGGGCTCCGCTAAACCTTCAAATTCCTCTCGTATCCCATCCTTACAATCCAAAATGCTCAATGCTCCTTACTTTGTTACAAATAAAATCATACATATATAGCCCGAACCAGATATCACTCCTTGCATTTTGTAATGCGGAGTTAATGGGAGTTTATACTCCCTAACCACTCAAACCCCCTAGTTTCTAACCTTGCAGCCTCTTCCATTCCAGGCAATCCTTCAAGGCACCTGAAAAGAAGATGGCCACGAGACCTGCTAATGTAAAATGTCATTAGAGTGCTATTAATGGGTAGTTTCTCTACACGCCTGTAACGCTCCATTTTAACTAAGATTAAATTTACTGAATGTACTATATAATATACAGTTGTAAATTTTAATATAGATATTAAATATATATATAAATGAATAATTAAGTGATAATTATGAATATACTGTTTCTTTGTGCAATAGTTTCTTTTAGATTATTTTACAGAATTTCCTTTCTTTTCATTATTTTTCAATTTTTCAATTACCAATCACCAATATAAGCAGAACCTGGCATTTGCAGCGTCCAGGAAATTCCTTTAGACCTTAGATTTCGTTCATAACAACTACCTTTATTTATAAATTAATATAGCTTGGCGTGAACAATATGCGTATGTGTATTATTTATTCAGCCATAAATGGATGTACGATACAAGTCAATGAGAAAATAATATAAACACAATCGATGAACGGGAAAGACTACCATAATGTAATCAGAGATTGAATGATTCTAATTAAATCTGATTACGAGGAAGCAATCGGGACCGGAGAGAGATATTATTGCATAGCGGATCGGTTAGGACTAATTCGACAAAGAGAGCTTTAATATCGGCCTCACTGAAGAGGAGATATATTGCCATTGCTAATTGCTACTGATACTCTTCGCTCAAGTGCACTTTGCAAAATTGCATCCTGCACTCCAACAGCAATCTACCAACGATACTGTTCCAACAGTGCTCTACAAACAGGAATCGAACCTGCTTCAGTAGAATTAGATACTTCAAATGAGTACTCCATAATACAATAACCTCAAACAAGAAGGTGAAACATTATGTCAGTGCTTTTTAAAGAATGTCACGATCAAACAAAAGTGTCACCATGATTTGTCAATCGAAGCGACTATCGTGTAGAAAAATAGACAAACCTCCTTCATCCAAAATTTAAAACATCTAATATTTGTTTGTTCATACTTCATGCATACCGTTCATCGGGTTAGAATAAGGATTTTTGCTAAATGTTCAGGATTTGGACAGAAAAAGTAATTAATAAAATAAAGAATTTTCGGTGCGCAGTTGAGAAAGACTGCTTTTTTTGTTATTACATGCCAGTCCATTTTTCTTTTTAAAAATTAAGAAAAAAATATTTATGATCCTTGTATACATCGGGACCTGCTCGTGTTATACTGCAGGTGTCCCGAGTGTAATTTTATGTTTGAAATTAATGTGTGTGGAAAAAGGGGGCTGGAAATCGTGAGACTTTCGCTAATTTGACATGCATATATTTTTTATATTTATAAAACATTAATCCCTGGAGGGGCAGATGATATTAGTGTGTTAGGGTTTTAATTTATATTTAACAATATATCAGAATACAAGAAAGTGGGGTCTCATAGACTAGTAAAATGTGCTTATCTGCTGAATGACGTTTCGCCGACGCGGTGACGTCTTCTGGGCCGCTTTCTCGTCCCGGTGTGCTGTGGGCGAAAATGGTGAATGCCGTGTATTTTCCCCGTGTCTGTAAAAGACGTGTCTCCTCTTCGAGGGCTGGCCAGCGTGTCCTGGTCCTGGCGTGATGGTAGGGGTAGGCCAGGTCCTAGCCTGCATGATAAAGCTGGGGCGGCATTGCAGTCGCGGCGTCTTCGGGGTCTTCCGGTGTTCGCGGCAAGGGGGGGCATCAGAAAATGAGACCCCCGACCCCGACTTTATA
>NW_027113242.1:881454-885564 GCF_000696795.3 Halyomorpha halys | reverse complement strand
GCGGCAAGAGGGGGCATCAGAAAATGAGACCCCCGACCCCGACTTTATACAAATCCAAAAATCAACCGAGAAAATCGGATTACTTAAATCCGACAATCCTATATAAAAACAACACAATAAATATTCAGGAAATTAGGTCAACAATAATTTTTATTTCTTAGAGAAAGCAAATGATATTCATCTTTAGCGTCGTCTGAAATCCTCAAATACAATTTTTCAAAGCAATTTATAGTCTTAATCTAATTCCAGCATTTATAAGTTGATTCATAATTTAATATAGTAATTTACTCACTACATCAATTCTAATTGTAACTTTAAAAAATGTAAATTGTAATTGTTAATATGTAATTGTAACTGTAAATTTGTGATTGTAATTGTAAATTTGTAACTTTCTCACTGTGTAATTGTAACTTTGTCAACATCTCAATTGTAATCTAATATGTAAATACAGTGTAAATGGCCCTAATGGTCGAAACACTAAAAAGAAAAATTGTATTTATTTAATTAATGAGATTTACAAATGTACAAATAATAAATACTATAAGTAAATATGTTGTATATTTTATTTACACTTGAAAATCTTGGGAAGGACCCACCCATAGATGGCACTTCGAGCATTAATTTAAATTAGAAGGTCCCGTGGCCATCTTCTTTTCAGACGCCTCGGAGGATTATCGGGGATTGTTAAGGATGAAAGATTAAGAATTAATGGGTTAGGATAGGTAAGGAGTTTGGAATGAAAAGACGCATATCTGTTTTGGGCCAAATCTGCAACGAATGGGATGTTAAGGTCTTTGTGGATGAGTTTATTTCTAACGTAATAAGGAGCATCAAGGATTTTACGTAGGATTTTTGATTGTAAGGATTAGATGCGGGAGGAATTCGATGGTGTGGTAAAGCGCCAGAGCACAATTCTATATGTCCAAATTGGTCTGATTGTCGTAGCGTATACTAATTTTTTGTAGTGAATGGGAAGTTTAGAGCGTTTGTCAAGTGTGCAATCGGAATCTACGAGCAGTTTCCTGTAGTATCAGTCTTGTGTGTGGATTCCAAGTAAGTCTCTTGTAAAGATGGAGTTCTTAGTATCGAATCTGTTCAACAGGCGTTAGTGCAGTGTTTAGGGTACTGTAGGACACGTAGACTTCGGGAGGGTAGAAGATTACGACGGAGAGTAAAGGTGATCTGATGGGTTTGTTTAGGATTTATTTTGATTCTCCAGTTTTGACTCCATTCTTCAATAGATGTTATGAGAGTCTGTAAAAAAGAAATTTAAAATTAGGAATTTCTCATCTTGATTTGTTTGGAGGATTCTTTTTTTTTTTTTTTTATTCCGGTGACCATTGTTCATATAATCGTTCATAAATATTATTGATTTTATTTTACAAAAACTGGCAAGTTCAATGTGTTCTATTTGAATCTAAATAAAGAAAATTCAGTGCCCTTATAAGGGCGTAATATTAGTTTCAAAGAAGGAAATGTGTTTAATTTTTAAAACCGCCTGTTGAACAGATTCGATACTTAGGACTCCATCTTGACAAGAGACTTACTTGGAATCCACATACAAGACGTAAACGACAAGAAACTGCTCGTAGATTCCATTGCTACAACACTTACTTGACAAACGCTCTAAACTTTCCATTCACTACAAAAAATTAGTATACACTACAATAATCAGACCAATTTGGACATATGGAATTGAGCTCTGGGGCTCCACCAAACCATCAAATTCTTCCCGCATCCAATCGTTACAATCCAAAATCCTACGTAAAATCCTTGATGCTCCTTATTACGTCACAAATAAACTCATTCATAAAGACCTTAACAACCCATTCGTTGCAGATTTGACCCAAACCAGATATGCGTCTTTTTATTCCAAACTCCTTAACCATCCTAACCCATTAATTCTTAATCTTTCATCCTTAACAATCCCTGATAATCCTCCGAGGCGTCTGAAAAGAAGATGGCCACGAGACCTTCTAGTTTAAATTAAAGTTTGAAGTACCACCAATGGGTGGTTCCTTCCCAAAATTTTCAAGTGTATATGAAACATACTACATATTTACTTATTGTATTATTTTGTACAGTTGTAAATTACAATAAATAAATAATTTAAAAAAAAAAATTTTAAAACATGACAGCATTTAACATTCTGTCACAATTTTATTCAATATTAGATTGCTATGTGATCTACTATATTTTATTGGAAGAAAATTGTTGACCGTATGGGAGGAACATAGTACAAGTGGCGGTGAATAAAGGTATCAAAAAGTTAAATAAATCTATTCATTATCAACAAACATTTCACCCCACTTTACAGGGCTAGTTGAAAAATATTTTAATTTTTTCTCAATTCTTATAATAGTTTCTTTTACTATTTTGATACCTTTATTGACCACCACCCGGACTATCTCCTATAATAATATATTTAATGATTCCCTGTTTGTTTAATAATTTAAAAACAGCTAAAAAGTATAAATCGCTAAATTAGTGTTGTTTGTGTAAGTCTCACTGACGTCACATAGTTTTCCTTCTGTTTCGTATACATATTACTTATTATTATTTTTTTTTTTTAGTGTTTTAAGGTTTCTATGTCGGTATACATCTTATCGTAATAAATAAAAATAGGTAAAAAAACATTTTAAGTTAAACGGTTTTATGTTAAACATACATTGCAATGTTTAAGATAAATGTACTAAAAACCAAAAAATAATAAAATAGATACAGTCGTGGGAATTATAAATATATGCATAGACTAGACTAAAATAAAACCGTGGGGCACGTCAATTGTCTACAATCGTTGATTAAAATGTTTGTTTTGTAATGTTACACTATAATTAGGCAGTTGTTCAACCGACAACGATGGACGTTAATAGTTTTAATAGTAAAATAGTTTTATCCGAAATTAAGAAATTCAAATGTTATTCAAATTTTAACCATTTTATAGTCCAAACACCCCCCACTGGAATAGTTACTAAGTGTAAATGAAACTTATGAATATTTAAGCAGAAACAGGGTCTTGAAGAAGACTCGACTCTGAGCGCTAGGTTCTAAATAATCTCAAAAAGAGTTTTAATGGATTTTGGAAAGTTAGCAAAGTCAGTTAGAATTAGTTCTCAGATTAAAAACGGCTCATAATTAGACTTAATCGAAAAAGTTTAATTTTACTAATTTAACGTCAAGGAACTTAAGTCTCTAAGGTTCTTCTGCATGTAGTATACCATAATTTACAATAATTATCTACGAAAGCTAGACATAGAATAAAACTCATAACGTTTCTATGAGAAAACATTAGTTTCAAAGTGGCCACGCTTTAGGCTTGCTTAAACTTAGATTTTTTAATTATAATTTACAATTGTATTTAAATAAAAATATATAGATTAAATTTAATGTAACATCATCATGATATGATACGGGCATGTAGAAAAGCTACCCATTGTAATATTATTCACCATAATAATATTTCTACATTAGAAAGTCTCGAAGTCTTTTTTTTAGGCGCCTCGGAGGATAGTCAGGAATGGAAGTTGCAAACTAGTGGGTTTGTGTGTTTAAGGAGTTTATAATGGAAGAATTGATACTTCGGGCTAGATCGGTTGCATATGGAACACTAAGGTCTTTACAGATGATTTTATTTGTGACAAAGAAAGGAGCATTGAGGATCTTAAGAAGAATTCTGTATTGTAAGGAATAGATAGGAGCGGGATCTGAAGGTTTAGTAGAGCCCAACAAAAAACTTCTTATGTCCAGACAGATATTACTATGGTAATTTAGATTAATCTTTTGTAATAGATTGAAAGTTAAGACAGTTTGTCTAGTAAGTGCTGTTATAGTCGGAATCGACATGCAGTTTTCTATCTTTTCAGTATGGTAAGAGGATTCAAAGTTAGGCGCTTGTCTAGATGTGGTCCAAGTTATTGGATCTGTTCGACAGTGGTAAGAGCAACATTATTAGAGGATATTGTAGGACAGCTGGTAGGTTTACGACAAAGGGTAAAGATGATTTAATGGGATTTATATTAATCTTCCAATTTAGACACCATTCTTCCACAGTTGTGATATAGGGCTGGATAGTTTGGGATGCAATTAAAGTTATGTAAATTATTATTACAG
>NW_027113242.1:871471-881368 GCF_000696795.3 Halyomorpha halys | reverse complement strand
ATATACGCGTATATTATATACACAAATTTGCGAAAACAACTGCATTTTAGGAATGATTTTCCTTCAAATTATCACGTAAAGAAACTTATTTTAATTATGTTTTAAAAAGCTAAGTTAAAAAATTACTAGAATAAGATAAATTTTTAACTGATTAAAATATATAATGAATGATAAAAAAAAATGAAAATATGTAAAGAAAAAATCATATATAATTTTAGCATATTATTAAAAAAAAATTATAATTCGACTATTTATACTATTTCATGCAGTAACTACATTTATATTAATAGGTTTTAAAAGAAATTATTTATTATTAATGATAAGTATGCTGTATGAGGCAACCTAATGCAGTTGAGAAGCACATTTTAAATTAACTGTTTTTCTCACTCTTTTGTTTTTTTCATAGATAATGACCTTGCACTACAGCTATTAATACTTGATCAATACAATAGCTTTTAAATGAGGCATACAAAATACACTCTAGTGCTGTTGGAAAGAGATTGCTTTGCGTTTCTAGTTTAAGTTTAACATGTTCTAGGCAAAACCTAGGGTAGTGTGCTAAGGCAAGGGAAGGTTTTTGATGGCCTATAGGATTTGTAGTGGTGTTGGCTAATTGAGACAAGGAACCACTGGCTTCTAATCTTCATTAGGACCTCCCTTCCACCCAGCACCCTAATAGAAGGGGGCAGAGATTGTTCCTAGCACCAACTACATCTTTAATCCTATCTTCGGTTAAAGAGGACAGATTGTACCTATAAAACAACTGTATATATTACTGCTTTTCTCTCTCTCTCTCTCTCTCTCTCTCTCTCTCTCTCTCTCTCTCTCTCTCGCTCTCTCTCTATCTATCTATCTATCTATCTATCTATCTATCTCCCTCCCTCCCCCTCTCCCCTTCTCCCCTTCTCTCCCTCTCTTTTCGGTAGCAAATTTATTTATGTTTAATTTTTATGACATGAAAGTATTTTTAAAGGTGTGATAGAAGTTTCCATTACTTCCATAGTAATTTAGTATACTATCTCTCACTCTCTCTCACTCTCTCTCACTCTCTCTCTCTATCTCTCTCTCCCTCTCCCTCTCCCTCTCCCTCTCCCTCCCTCCCCCCTCTCCCCTTCTCCCCCTCTCTCCTTCTCTCCCTTTCTTTTCGGTAGCAAATTTTATGCAAAACCAATTGTCCAAAAATTCATTTAAATGATATACCCATTGAATACTCTCAAACTTTACTGCTCTTGGGTGTAACATTCTCTTCATCACTTCATTGGCAAGACCATCCACTTAGTACTTCTCGGAAATGTTTAAGAAATTTGGGCGAGTTACGCAGGAATAGAGAATGCTTGCCTATATTTGTACGGAAACATCTTGTTCAGACACTAATAATACCACACATCGGTCATTGTAGTATATTATTTAGAGATATGCAGGGTAAAGACTTACCAATTCTTCAGAGGGCATTTAATGCATGTGTTAGGTTCATTTTCGATGTTCCCGTTCATGATCCTGTAACGCCATTTTTTGAAGAACTATGTTGGCTCAAACTCCTTGAAAGAAGAAAATACATGCTGGGTAGTTTCCTGTACAAACTTTTTGAAAGATAAAACTCCCAATTACCTTTACGATCTCTTTGAAAAACAAATTCCTTCTCCAAATAGCATTGTAAAAAACATAACAGTCAATTTCACATTCCAGTCCATCGAACATCTCGATTAGCGGAATTCATTTGTGGCAGAAAATCCCAGATAATATTAAAAACACACAATCTCAAACATGTATTACAAATAACTAATGGATAAATAAAAACTGATCTTAATTAACAATGATCTTGCTGATGTGAATTTACTTTAGATATGAATGTAATTTTTGCTTTGTGTTAACTATTATCTTATAAACATTTGAAATTATATAATTTTCCTCTGATTCCTTCTGTTCGATTGTTATTTTTAGCAAATGTTATTTGGTGATTAATTTATATGCATATATGTGTGTATAGATGTATATATTTATTTATTTTTTTTTTTTTATAAATAAATTTCAATAGTTTCATAAAGATTTAAAATTATATAATCTTGTTTTGTCACTTTTAGAGAAATGTTATTTTTTAATAATTTCGAATTTATAAAAATATTATTTTGTTTATTCAACAGTCCCTTTAGGTAGTATATTTTAAATTTTAGTTTGGTTATAATAAAATGTTATTTGTTTCTATGTTTTTATTATTATTCATTTATATATTTTTCTCTAAATTAATTTGTACTTAAAAGAATGTTATATTGTATATATAATTGTATCAGAGAATATTTTATTTTAAATCTATTTCTTATTTTAATTTAATTTCGTTCCTTTTTTAAGAAGGATTTTATTTAGTAATTAACTTGTATTTATAATATCATTTTATGTACCTAATATTTCGAGAAGGCATACATTTTCATTTCATTCTTATTATTTTATTAGCCTGTTCTTTTTTTTCTTCTTATTTTATCCCTGTTTTTGTTTTCTTTTTTAAGAAGTTAACAGGTTTAATTTTTTTTTTTTTTATCTCTTGTACTTGTTTTCACAAAACGTATATTGTACCCAGAAACCTGAATAATTTTAATTTCTCATGCTAATTAGTACAACAGGATCTCAAAAAATAAACAAACGATCCTTTTATACCATTAAAATATGACTATCAAGCCCAAGTAAAAAAAAAATCTAAAGAAATTTCGCATTGAACATGCGTTAAATAAATGCGTTTAAATAGCCAGATGTTTATTTTGAATTATGACTACATTGATTTGACCTGTCTGGATTGTATATCTCTAAGGAGAAAGATAAACTGAGTGGTTAGGGGAGAGTAATAATGTGACAACTGAAAAATGACTGAGCCTTTAGAGGTGTACACATGACAGAGCTTAAAGCCAACATTCACGACCGCGACAGGCCGGAAATTGAACTCTCTCTCCGAAGGTCTCGCGGAATTTTTCCTTAAGGAAAGGGACGCATTTTTATATATTTTCTTTTGTTCCCTTTCCAGTCCACCTTCCTGTTCGAGGTCATTACTTTTAAATCCTACCGTCGGATCCAAGACAAGACCGTGTGTCAGACTTTTGTAAACGCGACAATATCGGCATATCACCTCCTCGAAGCAGGTGATGTTTTTTCTTTCAAGGAATTTCATCAATTCTTTTTTGACACTGTGGTGCCGGCGTGTTATAAGGAGGGAGTTGTTGGGGCATTTTCCCAGCACATGAGCTGGTGTTTCAGACTCTCTGCCACATTTGCGACAGAGGGACCCGACTTCTCCTTCCTGTCCACTGGCTCCTGGGACTCCACGCAGGGGTGCGTAGTTGATATTAAGTTTCAGGGCGTTCGCCCATTCTGACCCCGAGAGCACCTGCTTGTCACATATATATCTATTTGTTTTCGGGGTCTCTTTGAAATGGCGAACACCGATACCCTGCCATCTGCAACTGGCCCATTCTTCGAAAGCCTTCTCACGTAACGACTGTCGTAGAGCTCTCACACTTTGGTTGCTCCTATCCACCCCAAGTCTATCAGCACATGCCGCGATTTCGGTTTCGTAACTGAATATAGACTGGAATAGGGCATCCGGAACATTCGACAGACGCTGGGCAATGGACCAATGCAGTAGTGGAGCTTCCCATTGACAGCGGATCAGACCCTTTTTCAGAACAATTTCGATGATTCGGCGCACAATCGAATATATCGTTATTGGCCTCCAGGAGGAAATACTTTTTGGGTCTCCCTTACCCTTGTAGACCAATATTGTGCGCCCTTGGTGTAGAGGCTCCGGTACATATCCCACCTTCAGCATGATCTCCGCAATATATTTAATGATGTGTGTTACTTCAAAGTATTTTATTGTGCGGATCAACACACCATCCGTCCCCGGCGATGAGTCCAACGATGACTTGATAGCTCTCTTCACGATCCGACTATGGACACCAAATTTGGGATCGGGGCGCCTTTCTCATAATCCGCACGTTTACGGAGATTCTCATTTTCAAAGAGGCTTCTGAAATGTTTCTCTATGTCGGCTATCTTTAATGGACATTGCTTGGGAGCGTCGGCGTTCATAATGATCTGTACCACTTCCTTCTATTATAATAATTTTATTGAGCTAGTGAAAAAAAATCAAAAAACATTTCTTTATTTATGTTATGTTCAAGAAACAACCATGATACAGACACGCAGACAGATCAATAGCTGAAAATATGTTTTATGGATTCTATTATATAAGACATGTAATGGAAGTACCTAAAATTTCTCTCCAAAAAAATTAATAGGAATAATAAAAATAACGGTTGTATGAAGTATGCCTTCAACTCAATGCCAGGCACACGTTAACTTTTCGTTGCTTGGTTGGGTTTTAAGTAGACTGCTTCTGTCAGAGGACAAGATGGCTCTCTTATCAACCTGGGGTACTTCTCTTCATCACAGAGAGCACTGGAGGAGGTGAGTTTTGACTGTTGGCCACATGGGGCGCTAGTATTGGCAGCCCCACTAATTCAATCTTTCGGTTACCGTAGGATACCCAGAGCGGAATGGTATGTTAACGAAAATTAAAAAAAATAAATAAATAAAATCTCTTCAATTATGTTATGTTCAAGAAACAACCATGATACAGACACGCAGAAAGATCAATAGCCGATTATATGTTTCTGAATTTTATTGACTCAGAAACGGATATATACATTGAAAACTACACATAGAAAATCTGACCCGGTAACTTACCGGTACTTACCTTGGTGCCAAATAACGTAAACGAAAAATAGTATAATAGTAAAATTCAGCATCTTAGTAATGGTTTAGAACGAATACGAATACGAAATATTCCAATTATATTCATGTAATAAACTTTTTGGATGAACATTAAAAGTACTTCTAATAAAACTTAATATATTGGAGAGCGGGGTGGCTCAGTAATAAGGCAATGTTCTGAAAACTCTAAGAGCCAGGAATGTTCTCCAAATTCAGTTGCGACAGATAATTATTCATTTTGTTACGGTAGCTGTGAGTTAACCCTGTGGATTAGGGAGCCCTGTGGGGTCGAACCATTCTCATAAAGTGACTTCCCAATCACTTCCTTGCATAATTGTTGGCCTAGTAACAGACTGCACTCCTGACCCTTTATGATTTTTTGCAGATTTTTTTTTTTTTTAATTTCGTTTTAGTTTGTAACCAAAGATTTTTCTTGTTTTAAACGATTTTGTAATAGTACACAAGTAAACATTTTTGGAACGGGCATAGGTTTTAGAGCTACTTCTAATAATAAAGTATGGTTCAACAAGGATTAATTTGATTATTTATCACATAAGAATTTAATTTGGTTCTGAGCAACAATTAAAATATTAAAATGTCAGAATGCATTTTTATGAAAGTAAAGTAAAAATATATTATTAATTAGTCGTTGTGAAACAATTAATCAAATGTCGCTACTGTTCTTTCCGCTAAAAAAAAACATTTATTGATTTAATTTACAAAAACACTTAAACTTTCTTTTCTTTACTCTTAACTTATAGTAATTTCAAATAAAGTTAAAAATTGTAATTAATATCAAATATTATTGTATATTTATTTTACTCATATTAAAAAAAAAAACATTTCCGATGTAAAGGTTCAAAATGCAATGAAGGAGGAGCACTAAAGTTATTTCTTTTATTAAAATATGTTCTCAGATAATTAACCTTGACTACTACTTCACCTTAGTCTAAATTTCCATAATAAACCTCAGAAACTGTTCCACAAAATATGTTGTAAATATTAGTAATTTATTGAGATGGCGACATTTTTTTAGTTACTAATGAAAGACATACCGTTGTAATTTATTGTATGAATTGTGGATTAACTTCCTTTTATTTTATGCATTCGGCCTTGAAACTAACAGTTTTTTTTTTACTCTATCTGCATTGGAATGAAAAAAATATTATAGAATAGAGTTTCTGAAACTTTTGCAGACTTGTAAACTTATAACTAATGCAACGTATGAAAAATGTCGGCCTCATATTTTATTTATAATTGTACTTGGAGCAAATATGGATTTTCTGAGCAGTATCGAGCAGTAAGAGTTGAAGAAAGGTAGTGATGGGCAAAATGTTCGACGTAACTGAAGACATCGAAATCGACAAGTTCATAGATAAACAATACTTTTACCTAATGCAGATCTCCTGTATATACATCAAGCTGGACAAACGGTATCGTGTATTCAGTATCATACAGTGGATATTCTCCTTTGGTAATCTCGTATACCATTATTTATTGTTAGCCAGGTCTACGATGCTAATGATGACTTTCAACATGGTTTTGTTCAGCCAGAGTTCTCACTTCGCTTTGCTTCTTCAGTTGACAATGATTTTGACATTTTACTTCCAGACAAAGCATAGAGAACTCATGCTTTTCCACAAGATGTTGTCCCATGGGTTCTTCGACTACGAGGAACCTCCTCCACCAGGCGATAAAGAATTGCGTTCTGCGATGCTCCGAGAACGCCGAATCTTGATCATGATACCGACAGCAGTGGCACTGGCCGGCGGGGTCATCCTGGTGGGGTCACCGATCATCGATAGGAGGTTGGGTTCCTTTGACCTGGAGGTCCTGGATCGGGAGTTCAGCACACACTTGCCTTACCCCTACGGCAAGTATCCTTACCAGACCAAGGAAGGCTTCAGCTACTATGCGGCCCTCGCTGGACAAATCTTCAATGGCAGCCTCTTAACGGTTTGTAACCAACAAATAAATTTAGCCCAAGAGCCTGGGGAAACAATAGGACCCTAATTTTACATTTTACTGTTTTAAAAGTCACAAATAATAATTGTTCTTCCGTATATTTTAAACTACCTAAGATACTGAAAAACATAACGAACCTTATTTAAAATAGATTATTTGAAGCTCTTAAAGTTTAATGGTTGCTGAGATACTGATGTTTTTCAAAAAAGCAACATCCTCTTTCTAAATAACGAAAAATCAATATTTTGTGTATTCATTTTAGCAAATATGGAAACTATTACTCTAACAAACGAAATACAACTATCAATTAGATCTCAATGAAGGAGTAGGAGTATCAGACTCCATGACATTTGCTAAAATAATAAATAAAATTTGACTTATGAAAAACTATATCCCAGAATCAAAGAGTATAGTACTATTATACTACTAACACAAATTAAATCTAATTGGTGACGTTTAACCTGTTAGCCATGATATTTACCAAAGCTAATTCACAAAATATTGATTTTTCGTTATTTGGAAAATAAATTTTGCTTTTTTGGGAAACTTCGTCGAGAAAAATTAAACTCATACAGCGCTATTAGAGGGCATATTTTAAAAACTTTATAATAATTCAAACAATGTCCAATAAAGTTTTTAGCGTTGTAAACAGTTTAAGGACTAACTAATGTACTAAAGTAAAAGGACTAAAACTAAGGATGTGGAGGTTTGAATAAAAACTGAACGAAAATTTCATGTTTTTTCTAGAATAAAATACAGTTCTGTCGATTTTCATAATATAAATACTTCAAAATTAACTTTGTAATGAAATTTACTGTATCCTTCGAATAGGCCAGGTAAAATAGAGATTTATTTTCTACAAAAAATAACGAGTGATTTTTCCTTTGCTTGAAAGAACTAAAAAATGAATTTTTGTAACTTCTTGAACAACCGCTATTTTTTATTCTGTCCTAACATCTTTGGCTGAGATATCAATTAAAACTCTTAACTGTACATTCATCATTGGGATGAAATTTTAATGGGATTCATTTTTAAGTTATTAACCATCAATCACAATGATTGAGGAGTAAATTTAGATCACTGTTATTTAAAGTAGTGATAATGCTGAGAAAAAACTTTAAATTTTTATTTCAATTACAAATTATTTTGTATTTTCGACAAGAAGAAACATTTTCATCGATTTTTTTATAACAATATTCTTTATTATAACATTTAAATTTTGATCAATCAAATCTAACAATATAAATTTTATTTTGTCATTAATTCTTAGATAAAAAGAAAAGTTTCCATAATTAAAAAAATTTCGATTGAAGAACAGTTTCGGAGTTTCGGCTACACTTATGAGCACGCTGAACAACAAGAAAAAAGGAACAGAAATTAGACTTAATTAATAACAATTTCGGACTTAGCTTTATATCTCTATCTTGGTCCTAAAAGGACCAATTTTAAATTTAAAAATGTCAATGTTTTCAAAACAAAATTTAGTAAATCTACACAATATAACCTTTAAATCTCTTAAATTTTACCTATTTTAGTTTGTTATTTGACATTAGCCTTTGAAAAATTTAAGATTTACTAATGTAAAGAAAATTAAGTGTTAAAAACACATTTCAAAAAAGTGCTGGAAGATTGTCAGAAGCTGGAAAAATTCGTGGTCTGAATATTCAAACAATTTACTTTAAGAAAACATTTCTTTTTCAGTAGCAAGAAATCAAAGTTATTTACCGGTCACATACTTTGGTTTCATTGGATATAGTAAATATTCTTTGATTGAACCAATATAATATACTATTCAATATTTAATATGCTCAGTTTGGCATTTGATATAACAACTGCTCAAAAATAGAAAAATGATTTATAAATAAATTTTTCTACCAATTAATTGGAGCATCCAAGGAATAAAAGAGAAGAGTCGGGACACCGAAAGGCAGTTCATTTCCCCAGTAACAATATGGAGTTACATATATACATATAAATCAAAATATATTCATAAAAATAACATTTTATTATAGGTTTTCATTGGAACTGCAGGATTCCTTTTCCTCACATTGGCACAGAACGTCTCGCTTCAATTACAGCTTTTACAAAACTCATTACAGCACGTAGAGGTGAGAGCAGAAGAGATGTACTTCCGCCTCTTTGGTAAAACGAAGAACGATGGTACTTCACTTTATGAAGATCCTCAATTTTCCTATTGCTATAGTACGTGCCTGAGAAAGAACTTTAAGCACCATCAAATTATTTTAAGGTACTTCTAGTGTGATAAGAAGTGTTTAGTAAAAATTTTAAATAATATTTTGAATTTTTTGACGTGACAACGTCTTATAAATCATTTTGCGGGATGCCATGTTAGAAAAAGTGTCCCGTAACGGAAATTGACTTCGTTTAACATATGGATATTACATCATATGTATAAAAATTAATTAATGTATAACCAAGCAAAAATAAATATCTGAATTCAATATGTGAACTGGTTTATTATTTCAAATATATAACATTGGATTGATTTTAATTTATATTTATGTAATATTAGCATAGAGTATACGTTGTCACGGAAATATGTCGGCTTCGCGCCGAGGCCTACACGGGCACGGTTTTTTTATAACTTTATATAAGAAGAGTTTTTATTACTTTCGAGAAAATTCTCCCAAGAATACGATAAAAGTTTCCATTACTTAAATAATATTATTTCAAAATTTTTTGAGACAAGGTAATTATTTATTAAATAAAACCACAAATTGTATCCAATACTGTCTCAACACTTTATTTCTTATTAGTCCAACGTTTCGGCTATTCCATTACTTCCATGCAAATTTATTGTTATAATATTAATTAAATAAATATGTTTTTATTATATGAATTATAATTAATATAAATTATAATCTATGTATAACTTAATATAAGTGGTATTACGAGATAATTCATGCAAGGGTGCGATTAAAGGTTACATTATTTTTGTGGTAATTTAGAAGGCTAATATAAATTCTTATTTATGTTTAATTTTTATGACATGAAAGTATTTTTAAAGGTGTGATAGAAGTTTCCATTATTTCCATAGTAATTTATTATACTCTATCCATTCTAATTTCTCCCTCTCTCTCTCTTTCACTCTCTCCCCCCCTCCCTCTCCCTCTCTTTTCAAGGTAGAAAATTTTATGCAAAACCATTAGTCGT
>NW_027113242.1:859380-871345 GCF_000696795.3 Halyomorpha halys | reverse complement strand
TATATACATCATTTTTTCTCTGATGCCATAGTGGTTTCCATTATTTCAGTGGTATGTATTTATATAAATTCAAATTCATTTGTATAAATGTTACAATCGACCAGAAGATTAATGAGATTATTGTGGGCGGGTTACACATCAACGGTGGTGAGTGTGGGCGGAACATGTGGCTCGAAGCAATTTAGCAGGACGTCTCCTCACAGGAATGAATGTCACTATGGTGTAACTCCAAGGATCCGGGTTTGAATCCGACCATGACAGATAATCTTTTATTCTGTTTATTGTATTTATGAAAGTGTTTTTGACATCCTTTCTGATCATTACTGAACAGTTTCTGAACACCTAAAGTCATAGAGGGTGTCAATTTTATTCCTATAACTCCCAAAATTAGCTTTCCGAACATATGTAAATTAAAGCAAGACATTAAGTCCAGAACGAATGAGGACTTCCCCAAAACGTACAGTGCATTTCTGACTTACTTCCAATAATACTAAATCTACAACAATTCCTGCTTTGTTAAACATTTTACCATAATTATAACAAAGTTCTTATCTTAGAAGAGGTTTAATTAGGTTTTGGGCATGTCTTAATAAGCTTCTTGTGTCTCTAATTGTTCATATTTTATGTTAAATCTCATTATTGGACCCATTGGGAACCAGTTCATCCGAAATTTATTATATTGAGTTGATTGTATAATTTCATTGGAAAACTTGTTGCTAAGTCTAATTCTTTTGGTTTTATTACTTTGTTTTTTTTAATATTGTTTTATTTTTTTTATTATGATGAATATGTTCGTTTATCAATAGTATAGGTTGTGGCAGACTGTAATATTTATCAATAAAAATAAATCTAATGATATTTAAAAAAATATTTTCATCTATTAAATATATCAAAAAATATATAGAAATTGTATTTTTTTTTAAATGAAAATATTTAATAAATATTTTCAGGGCGTTTGAGTACACGGAGGGGATCATGTCCGCCCCAATGTTCCTGGCCTACATGACTGGTACTATAGTCATTGCCCTCAGTTTGATTTCTACAGGTTCGGTGAGTCCAACTCAATTTTCAATTTAAAACTTATATATTGGAAGAAGGTAGTTGGTCGTATGAAATAGATTGTAGGAAGATATATAGTCTGGATGGCGGTGAATAAAGATAGTAAAAATATTTAACGTTATTAACTTTTCGCCCCACTCTGAAACATGTAGAAGATTAAAAAACTGTTTCAATCAGAATTAGCCGGTACGAAGCCCTGTAAATAGATTTTTTCCACTATTTTCTACCTTTATTGACAGCCATCCGGACTATCTTCCTACAATCTAATTCTTAATAAAATTATATATAGACATCTCAATTAAAATCGATAAGAACTGAACAACGATGGCCGGTAAAACTGAGTTAAAGAGCATCTCACAGCACTGGTTGCACCATCACAGTTTTAACTAAGATTTCCGAAATTTCAGGTAAAATCAATAATCATCCGTTTCACTAGAAAAGTTAACCTTCAAATTTGGAAGTAAACTTTACCGAGCAATGATCGGTTAAACTCAGTTAAAGAGCAAATATACGTTAAAGTAGTTAACCACACAAGTAACCATCCATAGTTCCAGTAAGGAGGGTTGCATAATCATATTTCCTTTAAAGTAAAAAAGAATTTTGGCTTGTCTTGTTAATTTTGAAACAGAATTCAATGTAATTACACTAATGAGAAAACGTATAAAATGAAATCAAAAGACTTTTTCAAGTATCATGTTTATTTATTTTAAGTAAACTGAAGTTGTTTGAGTTTACATATAATATAGCCTTATGATTCATTATTGTGACAACAATAACAATAACAAATAAAATAACAAATTTTGACCCAATGATTGAAAATTGTTATAGTTTTATGGTAACTATAATATTATAAATATTACGCATCTTAATTGAGATATTATATCCCGAAAACTTAATACCGATAAAGTTCAATCAATAGTGATATTGAATTTTTGAGCATAAACAAAAGCACGATCTACAGACAGTTATCTCAGTTTTATGTAACCTTGGTAACCTAATTAACAATACTTTTGACCAGAAATATGACGCTAAGTTATTGAAGTTTTACTTTACTCTTGAATAAATCTTTACGTTATACAAATCATACCGGAGACTGGTGCAACCGGCACAATGTTAAATTAGTAACCAATAAAAGGAACATTGCATAATACCAGCTAAAATCAGTTTTCTACAATTTATATTTTCTGTTATTATTATTTTTTTCCACAGTAAATAAAATTAATATGTCTAAGGTCGATGAATTTGCAGATAAAAATTTTTATGTAATCGGTTGCTCTACTACTTTACTAGTACAACTTTACACAAATTATCCCTTGTGAGTTAGCAAATAAAGAAAAGTGAAGTATAATTATTCCTAACATTATATGTTTTAATAAGCATATTGATATAAATAATAATAACCAATAAATAATCATATTATTTATCATTATATAAAATGACAACACTAAAATTAATTATGATAAAGCTAAAATCTTAGGAAGCAAGAAGTAGGCAATTTTAATATGGTATACATATTACCAGAATTTTTAAAATAGTAAGCCATAATATAGATAATAGCATTTTCATAATCAATTATGATAAATGATATTTAGTTTAAATAAAATATGAGTGTATATCTAGAGATATAACTATACATATACATATATATTTAGATATACTTAGGTCTTTATTTCATTATATTGTATCTTAGTTGCTCTTTAGTCTTAATACTTCTTTATTTTTTTAATGTCTATATTAGATATCATATTCTATATAGTATGCTATGTAAAATTGTATTTAGTATATATTTTATTCCTTTTTTTTCAAGTTCACTCCATACTTATTACAATTCATTAGCTCATTTGTTATCATTATTAATAACTTCATAAGTTATTTTATTCATTTTTTTTTTACTTAATTTTCATTTTAGTATTTTGTTAAATTTAATTATTAGTTTTATCATTAGATATTAATTTATAATGTACTGTCCTAGATTATAAATCGTCAGAAGCCACCACAACGCCCTAATAATCAAACGTATAACTCAGATTTCATTTATGTTTATTATTTCTGTGTGTTATTTTTGTACAGACCTGTGGATGTTCTCATCTGGCCGGACCATAGTTGATGTACTTTTCTAAATTATAAAAAAGATAAAAAAAAAACATTTTGATCATAAGTATTACAATTGAAGTGAAATGAAATAAAAGGGATAACACAATTCTCTTTCTAAAAGATTTTACAATTTACTAATCAATCTGAAAGATGACTGTTACAAATCTTAGATAATCGAAACTAGAGTAATCAGCTCTTATGAAACTAGTAAATTTATAAGTTGATAACATTATAAATGAAAAATTTAACTTTTTCTAGGTACAAGAGCTACCTGGAACAACAATATCTGCAATGATATTGTGTGGCGTTGAGGTTGGTTACATTTTCTTATTGTCAGTCTTCGGCCAGCGTATAGGAGACTTGGTAATTTCATTAAATTCTCGCACTTCAGATATTACAAAATAATAAATTTTCAATGTTAACCCTCTACAGAGTGGGAGTACTTTCTGATTTTTAAGTATTTTTTATTAATGGAAGATTGTTGATTGACCGTGTGTATCAATGGATGGAATATGGTCCGGGTGCGGCCAAATAAAACTCAAGTAGTTAATGAGTGAACTATTTTTATTTGACCCAACGTTTCGCCCCACGTTGCAGGGCTTCGTCAGGGCCAAAAAATATACAAACACCGGACATAGTTTTTTTTTTTTTGTAACTATGTCAAGTTTTTGTATCTTTTTTAGCCCTGACGAAGCCCTGCAACGTGGGGCGAAACGTTGGCTCAATAAAAATAGTATACCCATTTAATATTTGAGTTTTATTTGACCGCACCCGGACCATATTCCATTCATTATTTTTTATTAAGTCAATTCCTGGAATTGAACGGTCCTGAACCCACAGGGCTGACTCACATCTACGGTTTAACAGAAAATAATTATCTGCCACAGCCAGAAACGAACCCGAGTCCTTATAGTTATTACGATAGTACCTTACCACAGAGCCACACGTTCCCACTGATATCAAAATAAATAAATTCAAATGAAAAGGATAATTAGTTAAAAGAATAAATAACTAAAACACATAGTTTAATAACTTATCTAATTATAAAAATAGTAGTAGAGTTTCAGGCATAAAAAGTGATTTGTTTTGTATTTCTAGAATTTCTTAACGATTTCATTATTGAAGAATGAGAAAATAGAATTTCATTTCGGAAAATCACTCTTAATTAAATAGTTATGTCATAGTTTATGTCTTTTTATTATGCGAAATGGTCATTCTATTTCCTTCCACTCTAATCCAATTACATGGTAAGGAGTTGTGCATTTTTTATCAATATAATTTAAATATGAGTAACAGGGGTTTCTAAATGAGTGTTTCCAATAATATAGCAGGGATACTCAACTACTCTAAGAATAATTGCAGCGATATTATTATATTATTTTAGATGTAGGGTGTCGTGAATATTTTGTGGGTGCCGTGGTGAAAACAAATGTGAGAACCATTAATATATAACATAAATATTATCGGATGAAGGGGCTCACTCTGTATATGAAAATCTAAAAACTAAAATTTAAAATATTGTTTTTGATAATTTGCCAATGTTGGAAAGTTGAACGATGTACAATATTGTTAAATATTTCATTTCCCAAAAGCTGTGAACTATCGATTATTTTTTTCAGCTGTGCTTAAAACATTTCTCTTATTTTTAATATTTGTATGGCGAGGAATGGAATGGGAAAGGGGCGAGCTGGAAAAGCAGTTGGAGAAGGTTCCTCGACACCAACAATAATCACGTGTCCATCAAACAGCCAATGAGAAGCCTGCATTTGGTCACGTAACCAATGGCAGGACATTTTAGTTCGACCTAACCTTAACTACGAGTTACATATCATAAAAAATCAGTGAAGACTAAAATGACTTTATTCTAACATATTTACAAGAACTAAATGTTACTGTTACTCTGTCTCTATATTCTAACTTCTCTTACTTACTATCTAGTCTAGGAAATATATATGAACACTTGAGAAGAGGGGGTAGGAGGAATAGTAAAATAGAAGAAGGACTTTGGACCAATCAGATAATTTAGGAAATATCTGGAAGGGGAAAAAAGGCGTGGTGAGAAGAGTTGGGTGGTCGGAGTTCTAAGAAAGACACCATGACCTAAGATTTGTGTGTACTGACTTACATATGTTAACCATAAAATAGTTTGACTGATGCAAGTCCATTGTGAGATGACAGCATGTACCTGCCTAAGTGCCAGTCCTTGCTATTGATATAGGGCTTGAAAGGGCTGTTAGAATGGTCTCAAGGGCCTTATTTTAACCTAGTTGTTTTTATTGAGTTTGTTTTCTATACAATTGTAAGGAGAAAGTGGACATATGTAACCATATGTCTAAAGTGCCTTAGGTTCAGTTGGGCAAGGAGCAATTGTTTAAATTTATAATACCAGTTCCTTAACTTACGCATGAAATCAGTTTCGATGTTTATCTCTCTGCTCGCCTTGACTTCGATTGTAATAAATTACATAACGAACCATATTATAAATTTACAAATTATGAGTTTCATGCAAAGAAACAAGATCTTTCAGCCTAACAAGTGATGGAGCTTGTTTGCTTTAGTCACTGATTTTGGTATTCATTAAAATGTGCCAAAAAAAACAACAAAAAAATCATAAGACTGTTTAGTTATATGCTCATGAGATATGTCAGTTTCTTTGAAATATTTTTCAAGTATCTATTCAGTTGAAAGCACTGGAAGTTTCTATTTACCTTTTTGAAGGTGAAAGGTCGTCCATTTTGCGTACTTAAATGTTACACTTTTTTAGCTCATCAATAAAAGTCTGAAATTGCAATTCGGTTCGATTTAATGCCCTACAATGATTTAGGAGGCGAGGCGTCGCGATAGCTATTATAATCTGTTAAAGTAGTTACGGTAGCTTTTTGTTATCTCACACTAACAATATGAGAAGCATACACAGAAAACCATCATGGTTACAGAACCACTCCTTGAGGAACTCCGCAAGTCAAAATACTTGTTATGAACTATTTCTCATCAACCTTTACTATTTTAAAACGTTCACTGAGGAATGATCTCAGAATGGAATACAGCTGCTCAGAGCATTCAAAATCAATCAACTGCTGGCAGACAAGGCTGTGAGAGACGGCATCAAAAGCCTTTGAGAAGCCTATTGATATCAGTGCCGCGGTGGTGTTCCGATTAAAATTGCGATTCACATCCTTCTGCAGTTTCATCAAATGATGTATTATAGATAGGATATAACTCTTTTATTTAATAAATATTTTATTTTTTGAGAAGGGAAATAAAATATTCATCAAATAAACGTTTCATATTTCGTCAATTTCAGCCAAATTTCGTCAATAGCGGCTGAAGACAGTTCACTTCAATAACTAAATTAAACAGACATTATTATTAGGTATTAAATAATTTTTTTTTTATGGCGTAACATTATATTCTCTCTTGTATTTATAGACAATGGTAATAGTCATCATAGAGCTCATTCACACCATATTTACGTATATATAAATATGTATAACATATATATAAAACTCCAAACCTAGATTTTATCCTTAGTTGTAGAAGAAGGAGCAGAAAAAAATCGAGCTTCTCTCTCAACCACGTCACTTGTGTTAAAAGCCAGGGTAGGATAAGAACTCTTCTCATAGACGCTCAGGACTTGAGTGGAGAATCTGCACATTGCCAGAACTACAATATAATTATTTACAATAGTTCTATGAGCCACTGCCGTTTTAAACTTCATAGGGGATTGTAGAGGTGAATAATACTAGGAGAATAGGATAAGTGATTTTCTTATTAAATATGGTTTTAATAAGTTCTGAAACAAATGGGATATTAAGGTCATGATGTTTGTTTTATTCAACTGTTAAAAGTAGAAATTATTCTGATTTAAAAAAAGAAAGAAAAAATACGCGATTTCAGTTAAACATAATCGTTATGTTACTTTGTTAATAAAAAATTGTTTTTTTTAATTACCAAAATTTTTACATAATGATAAAAAATTTTTCTAAAAATTTAATATTGAAAATCGACTAAATGTATTACAAAATATCTAGGAGCACTGAAATAACGTTTGCCACTTTAATTGCCAATGATTTTCTCAATATTATCTCAGCGACAAAATAATATGTTATAAATAGGATGATTCGGAGAACATTTTAGATTACTAATTCTGAAACTTCATCAGAGAGAAATGCATAGCTAAAATAAAGAAAAATTTAAAATAACACAAAATAGCTTGTTGAATTAATCAGACGCTAATGAGCGTTACATACCTTAACATTTTGTTTTGCTAATCCTAAATGGCTCAGTGGTTAGGACTTCAGCCACAAACTTCTCTCTTAAGACATGGAAATTAAAGTTTTATTCTACTAGTGCTAGTACTCGTATAACATCCTTATAATAACTAGTACACAATAACGAGATATAATGGAGAAAATGTATATCGTTATGGTCAAAAGGGATTGAGAATAAATAAAATTCTACTGAAGCAGTTGCTTGCTTGATTTTCTATAGCACTATTTCACATTTTCCTTTCTAAGGACCATTCTATACATAGAATTCTTTACATGCTATATTCATACATTTCTCTGTCACAATACATGAGTCGGGTTTATAATATACATACAAGCAAAACTAATAGTCATATATTAAATATTCAACATAAGTTATGCTCCCTATGGAAACCAGCTACAGGAGGAAAACCGAATGGGGAGAAAAGTATATACTTCTTTTAAGATGATAGAATTGCAAAACTCTCTATATCCATCTAGTGTAATTGTTCAAAAAATACCAAAAACTGATATTGAATTTTTGTTTGTAAATGTATAATGTATTTGTTTTTTTTTTAGTCTTATTAACGTATCAAAAGATATGGATTAAAGTTAAATGTTTATATAATATTTTACACAACTAACTTCGGTATTTAACGCGGAATCTAATAACCTAGGTTTTTTTAACTTCAATTAAAATTGTAATAATAATAATTACGAAGCCATACCGAACTCGAAGGCCCTTTACCTGCCGAAAGGTCTTTGCAACCTAGGAACTGCAGCGGCGTCGGTTCGAACCCGACCTGAGGGTCCACTCTAATTTCTGTGGCGGTCCCACGAATTAAAAACGTGACTCGTATAAAAAAAAAAACTCACTATTTGCCAATAATAAACAGGATAGGACTGACCCAAAATTTATCAGAAGCTCTCACAGACGAGGAAGCTTAAGTTACGTTAGTGTTTGAATTTTTAAAAGCACATCGCCTTCTTTAAAAATTATAACTCCTCTTCGATTTTAATTTTTTTTATTTAATTATTTTTTTATTTTATATTTTATTCTTATCATTTTTAAAAAATTTTTTTTACTTTTTATTATGCCATAGGTGTTGATGACCAGAGGGTTTTACGCCTTTAAGCAACAATCAACAACATCAACAACAAAAATTCTACAATTGAACATTTTAAAAAATATATTTTTCTTTTCACAGAATATGGAACTACGATTCAAAATATACAGCATCAAGTGGTACCTTTGCAACCGAGCACTCAAAAGCAACCTCTTAATTTTCCAAGAGAAGACCATGAAACCTTTGACAATTATGGCTGGTGGAATTGTACCTGCCAACATGGAAACCTTTGCGACAGTAAGCTACCACTCAACTTATGAATGATTTTATCTCATTTTAGCTAACTAGAGAAAAACATCGACGTTTCTAGTCTGTTACTAGTTCTTGGTCCCCAACTGGTACCACCGACTAAGAGTTTATAGGAAAGGAAAAACTTTATTAAAAATACATATTTGTGCTGCCCAACTTCATAGGGCAGCTAGTCACACAGCAAACTTATTTTAGTCTAATCACAAGATATTTTTAATCTTACGATAAATAAGCCTAGCCAGTTAAATTAATTTAAATTAGTTATTCTGATCAATTTCATTAATGTTGTATTTTTTAAGTGAATTTCATTTTTAAGTATAAATTATCAATCAGAATTATTGAAGAACTTTTTTTTCCTTAGAACCTCATAAATGCACATTGAAAAAAAAATAAAAATAAATAATATTTTTTTATATATAAATTTTATTTTCAAACAATTTTATCATAAATGCATGATATTTTAGTAATTTTCGGCATTTTTGTCTTTGACCCTTTTTTCCTACTTATTCATTCCATCCATTCCATCATCTTATTAAAATGCTTTGGTTTCTTACATATCAATGGAAGTATTAAATGTCATTTTGTACTGGGATTTTTCATCAACATATACATTAATTAATATAGTACATGTAATTCATACATTATGAAATACTTATTCCTTTTAAAAATTATAAATACTAATAATATATACATGCGATACATTACTTTTAACAATTTCATAAGCTAATAATATAAAACCTATTGATTTTTGGTAATTATGAGCAAATTATTCTAAATTATATTTTAAAACAAATTTTGTAAAGTATTTTTAATCTCTTGAGATGTATGTGAATTTTCAATTTTGTTTTTCATTTATCATTTATCCTTATTTTGTCATTCTTAAGCACAGTTAACTAAGATATTATTACCTATTACTGCTAAAATCTTAAAAAGGATATATATATATATATTTTAATTACTAAGGTTTTACTCCTCAACGCTCAAATCGGATATCCGGTGTGAAATTGGGACAGCGCAATGTAAAAAAAGAAAAGAAAGATTTTCACTGTCACAGCACCTTTGAACTTTTTTTTTTATGACTGGTCATGTCAGAATAAATCACAAGGAAGAATACTTTATTTGTTATTTATTATACATACCTTTATAATATATATATTACGTCATAAGTCAAATGGTCATTGAAGAGTGATTGAATTCCATACAACGAAGATAATATTGATCGAAATCAGATAATATAAAGCAATTATACAATGTATTGGACATTCTATACCTGTTTTATTAAAGATATTTGGCCAGGTTTCCATTGAAACTCCTTTAATTTTCAACAGTTTTTGGAATCACTCAAAAACTATAACTCTGCCCTAAATTTATAGGTACTCATTTCAATCATTACTAAATTGCCTAAAAGTCAAGTTAAAAAATAATAATATCAATCAAACCAATATTAGGGTAGAGATAGCCAACCATTTTTCCATTGAACTTCGCACCCAAAGCAATACTAAAAATCGTGACAGTATTTGCAGCCAATTCAATAATCTATTTTTATTAAACAAATAAAATGAAAGACAAGATACAAACAAGAATGCAAGATTAGTTTATAAAACTGTTTTTGAATCATTCCCAACTACTTGGAACACTTTGTTGAGTCACTTCACTGTTCTCGGACTTCACCATTTTCAATTTTTTATCACCACTCACAAAAACTTCTTTCACTTAAAGCACCCTCACTATAGCACCTCTACAAGCAATCGAAGCGCCTCAACTGCATATTTATTTAAATTAAAGAAGTAAATAAAAAATTATGTTTATTTGGAACAAAACTTTCGCGAAACAACAAATATGTATTTCTGATTCGGAGTCATTATTACTTCAAGGTTACGATATTACTGGATATACTTACAATATTCTGCTTTTAAACCTTTTAGTGGAGCTATCTTCTGTCATACCTCGAAAACTTATTTGCTCATTATTTATTAATTTAAATTAACAACTAATAATGACATATTTTTATTTTTTTTCAGGTTATGAACAGTGCTTATTCCTACTATAATCTTGCTAATGCTTTTGGAAGCTAAATATCTTCTTCACAATCCTTCAAGCTTTGTAAATCTAGTTTAATAAAATATTAAATTGTGTTTTATTTGGAATTAATGTCTAAAAAGGGCATTTTGTCCTGTAGGTAAGAACCCTTTTGTATTCAAAGTAAGAAAGCCATGATTAATTTCAAGGTAATACAACTAAATAAGTTTCCAACATTCGAATTTTGGCATCAGTCTGAATTTAATTTTGTTTTGTACATAGAAATTTTAATTAACATCCTTCATTTATGTTAAATAGTTCGATTGAAAAGAGGCCAATTTTATGGATTTTTTGATCTCACATGATTTTTAATAAATTCGTCAATATTTTACTGTCTTTAAGCTCAACTCCAAAAAATAATGTAATTTTTTAAATTCATTTTAAACTAAAGAGGTATATTTTTTGTCCTTAAAAATATCTGTTTTAATTAAATATTTTAAGAAGGCTGCAATGGAAAAAAAAAGTTTCGGATCGGGCTTTCTTCATATTTTATTTAAACATTGGGAATGAAATTTCATTTATTTATTGCTATTAACAACTTTTAAATTAATCAAATTTAAATAAAAATATATCTAGTAGATTTGAGAAAAAGTCATTATAATTTCCTGCGAAATAAAAATATATATAGAAATAAATATAAGTAGTTTATATAAAATTATGCCTTTCTAGATATTTTCAGACGTCTTATTTTACAAACAACGAAATAAGCAAAAGGAGAAAAAAAAAAACAACTGTGACAGCTAAAATTCTAAGAAACTAGTGGACGAGCTTACGCAAACAACTGGACTTAGCAAATAAATCTTTACTTTGGAAAAATGTAATGAAAAAATAGTTTATCATTCTAGGACTAGGTCCCTTTAGAACAATTACAAAGGCAATTTTAACTTTATAATAACATTTATTGGCCATAAAACAGTGTGACCACACTTAATTATAACTTATATACAGAGAGAAAAAAATATATTAATTAAAAAACTAACTGACAAAGTAAAAACAAAACAAAAAGTTAATTACAAAGTATTTGTACTATTATAATAATGGAGCAGATTGATGATTTTTTTTTTTTTTCCCAAAACCCCTTTAAAATTTTAATGGCGTATTTATAAACAA
>NW_027113242.1:847607-858590 GCF_000696795.3 Halyomorpha halys | reverse complement strand
AAAATATCTGTAATATTAGTAGGTAGTTAGATAGAAAGGCGAGGGAAGGTTTGGTACATAACGTGTGTGAGGGAGAATGGATTTCCAGAGATATGATTTATCAAACGCAGCAGTTCTTTGAGGTAGTACGGGGTTGGACAAAGAATTTGAATTACAGGTTTTCTAGGATATAGGAGGGGTGGTGAGTCCTAATTGATTGGAATAAAAAGGAAGCTAGAAAATACTGCCATCGGAAGGATGGATAGAGCCACTTCAGCTTGACTATGTGCGTATCTCTGCTGATCTCGAAAATAAATCGTACCGCGCAGTTCATAAGACGTTTAAGTTTAGATTCGAGAATACCCGAGAGTCCACCATATACCAGGCAGCCATGGAGGATAACAATTTAAGTGGAAGGAGATAACGGATTCTATTGAATTCCTTTAAGGTAGCTATGGTTCGACGGAAACTTTTGGCAATGTATGGTTTCCAGGATAAAGTTTTAAAATAATGAAAACTCTAGAAACTTAAAATTAGACCACAACTTTTGATTTCCCTCGGGAGAAAAGTTTGAAATAAAATTTAAATAATTAAAAAAATCTGGGGCTGAGAATACTGGTTGAGAATGTCGGCTGTGAATGACCAATGGGCTGTTCAATTTTTTTTTTCCGTTGAAATAAATAATTTATCGTAAAAAAAATGAATTATTTTAGATAATGTCAGATACAACTATAAAAACATTTATTACATAGCAGAATTATTTAAGGGTTTGAAAGACCTCTGGACATCAAATTGTATTTTCCTCGTAAAATTTAAAGATTACACCCAAATGTAATGTATTTTAACTATCAGTCCCAACTTTTCTCTATAACATCCTATCAAAACGGTTTACTTTCGCTCTGACTTAACAACAAGGTAAGTTTTCTTTCTTCCTTTATTATTGCTTTTATCCATATCCCTCTTCTTCCATATCTTACTTTGTATTTTATTTTATATTTCTTCTTTATTTGTGATTTCATTTCCGTTTTCATTAATTGTCTATAACTTTTTATTATCAATTTTTTTACATTATTTATTAAATTAATTAAAATTTTTACTTTATTTAATTGTATGCCTTCTTAATTTTTCATTTACTATTTAGTTTTATATTTATAATTTTAGTTATTTTTATTATACTTATTAATTATGTTTACTGCACTGAAGTGTTTGTATCTTTTTTACCCCTAATGAAGTCCTGCAATGTGGGGCGAAACATTGGCTCAATATAAACAGTTTAATCACTATATGAGTTTTTATTTTACCACACCCGGACTACCTTCCATTTAATATATAATTATAAATGGTCAATAAAATATCTGGTGTCACTACCTACTTTATTAACCGAACCTTACAATGCCATAAGGCAATCCAAGGCAATATTATACTAGTATACATTTATTATTTCCATTATATACCTATGTATTGTATGAATTTAATAATAAAGAAGGTTCCGAGAAAATTTAATATTAGTTCAGTATGGATATGTAGGAAATTAACTCTCATTACAATTATCATTTAGAATGTTCGGTGTTTCAACATTAAAATTACAATAAAGAATAAACAAAATTCAAAGAAAACCTAAAAATCTATTTTTTTTTTAATATGATTCAATTTTAACATGATGACAAATTCAATCGGTTGTATCTTGTTAGAATTCAATGATTTGTTTTGAATGGAATTTAATAACTATTCAAAGCATGTATTATAAAAAAAAAGCATGTAAATCGTTCTAGTATTTCAGAAGTTAATTGTGGAGAAAAATTCGAATAATTCCCTTTTATATACATAGATTAGTTACTAAATAATTCAAAAACACTATCCAAAATTATAGTCTCAAAACATTTATTTCATTCACACGTCCAACGTTTCGGCCAATTCGGCCATCTTCAGGGACAATCTTAAATTACTATGAGACATATCATTTAACCCTTTAAAAAAAACTCCATACAGGCTATTCTGCCCAGGTCAAAACATTTATATCTAATATGTCAAAAATACATTAAAAATTACAGTAAAATTATTTCTCTTTTATCACTATTTATACACTTTTATCACAACCTCACTTGTTTAAAAAAGTGTATAAATAGTGATAAAAGAGAATTAATTTTACTGTGATTTTTAATGTATTTTTGACATATTAGATATAAATGTTTTGACCTGGGCAGAATAGCCTGTATGGAGTTTTTTTTAAAGGGTTAAATGATATGTCTCATAGTAATTTAAGATTGTCCCTGAAGATGGCCGAATTGGCCGAAACGTTGGACGTGTGAATGAAATAAATGTTTTGAGACTATAATTTTGGATAGTGTTTTTGAATTATTTAGTAAACAATTGCCAGTCTCAAGAAAGAAATTTAAAGATTATAAATACATAGATTAGGTTATAAGATGTAATTGAGGTCGCTGTGGTAATGTTCAGTGAATGTATTAAAAATAAGAATGGTATCCAACATCGTTATATCGTAGTTAATACTGATCCAATTTAGATATTTTTTTTATTCTTCTTTTAATTTAATTATCAATTTAGGTTTTAGAACTGTATAAACTACGGCAAAGGGCAAAGATCAAAGGGAACAAATTAGAACCGCATGTATAAAAAAAAAAAGTTTTTCTTTATTTGAAACAACTATTTTGTTCTTTAAAATGCCATTGAAGTTAAATTATTGAGAACAGACATTCAGCTTTTCAACTGTTTCAAGAGCACAGTATTTAGATAAAATGCGGAGGTGTAATGAACAATTATTTAAAAAATATATAGCAGTAAGATAAAAAGAATCGAGTAAAAACAATACAATTATTTTTAACGAAAAAAAAGAGTACAATATGTTGGAATAAATACTTTACTATTTCTACTGGATAGTTAGGTACAGGATTGCTTATATTTCGAGATATAAGAACGGATGTTATATTTCTATTTTTTAAATATTTTCTGTATTTAAGGATACAACAAAATGAAGCCCGATTTGAAACTTGTGTGTCAAGAAAAATACTTCTACGTATGGCATAGCGAAAGTAGAGGATGAAATTTGAAAAAATTAACACTAGTCGATTTCTCCACTAATCACTAATCTAACTTCCCTCTATCAATAATCTTTCCGTAAATGCTTAAATATTTGTTTACCTTTATTTCAAGTTTGTTCATTATGTACTTCATATTAGTTAAACTGAAGTTATTAATTCCTAAAAGATAATATCACTATCGACTTCCACTTAACAAAATGTATATATTTATATATCTGGGATAATATATGATAAATTTTTGAAAAAAAAATATGTATTAAACAAAAATTGTAAAATTTACGGAAACTACAGCTACCTTTCTTTATAAAAAAAATATATTTAGCATAAGATTATTCTCATATGTTTCATAAAATCGAAGTTTAAATAATGAAGAAAGCAATAAATTGGAACTGCAGTTGGTTCAGAGGAAAAAAAAACCTTTACTAGAAAATCAAATTGATTATTCTAGTCAGGCCTCGAACCCACTCTATTTTACCTTTGTTCTGCTCCAGACCAAACAAAACTTCACTCCTAATCTTTAGATATCGGCTCTCCTACCCTAATAAAATCCCATACTACTGCAATACATCACTACATTTTAATTTTACGGATACTATTTTTAAAGAAATGATTATGGATATGTGTGTTTTTGTATTTAGATATTTCTATATTTAAAAACTACGGATTAGATTTTTACTTTACTGAATTTGTTGCAAGAAAAGATTTTATTAAAATGACAACATGCGAGTTTATATTATCAAATACAAAATAAGCAAAAGAAGCAATACATAATTAAGATAATAAATTTTATAAAACTGGTTAAATGATCCTGAAACTTCAATGCTAACAAAAAATATTCTAGAATAATACAGATTTTTTTTTCACCTATAAAATAATTTATTTTTACTTTCACCTTCACTTTTAATTAAGAATATTCCTAGAATGCAACAGTAAGTGTTCCGCTAATGTCGACTTAATAAAAGTGCCAATTAATTTAACCTGTTGTACACTTTTTTATATTGTTCTCCAAAACAGTTTTCCTCGTTATTATTTTTTATGGTATGATTTCTCCCCCTGATAAATTTTAACTCTGTCCTGTACACTATCTAATGCTCAAGGACAAAAAAAACAATAAAAATGAGCGGGACATGAAATCCAAGGTTCCACTTTACGGGGTATGGTTATACTAAACCTTCAATACCGGTAGGTACTGTTGGTGATGTAGCACCGCTTCGCCGCTTTAGATGTACTTTTTTTAGGTTGAATTTTAATGTATTATGCAGATTATTAATTAATAATTATTTACATTTATGTCAATTTTATGATTATAAGTATTATTTTTAGTAGGAATTTACAGTTTATATTATATATTTTACACTTTTTAATTTTTTTTTTTCATAAACACCTCTAACAATCAGTCGAAAAACAACTGAGCTTCTTCACTCCTAACTATGGAAAGTATAGAATCTTTGCATTAATATACGAATAAAATAATATTTTAGAAAGTAAACCTTTTTTATTAAAAACTTTTAATTAGGTTAATTTTAAAATTTACTGTTTAAAACATAATATTTAGCAGGTGTTACGTTTAAACAAAACAATTAACATCATTTGTATTGTAGCAATGATAATTTCAAATTATCTGGAATAATTTTAGATTTATTTAGAATTATGTGTTTTTTTCCCCATCAACTATTACTACTTTTGATTATAGTTCATTTGTTAATTTTTTTCTTACTATATTTTAAGACTTTTATAAAATTTCCTCTTTAATAACTCGGTATTACGATTATTCAAACCGTACGTATTGACGATGATGAACTGGAATAGCAACAACTTTAATACAAGGAAAAAATGAGGGTTAAATGTCGTAGCGTTTCAGGAGAACTGGGCTCCATTGCATAGTCAAATAAAAGATAGTTCGAGGAAAAAGTATCGTTACTAAACTCTTTCTTCTACATAAGGAAAACGTTTACGCATGCCGTGCATCTCTATTGTTGATTTCTATTGAATATAGTAGATTGCGTCTTCTTAAATAAAATAAAAATGTTTTCTAGATAGGAAATAAAAAGTTTTAAAATCGAAAAATTTAGATCGCATCTTATTTTTTAAACATTGAGGAACAAATTAAGTTTCGTGTCTATAGTCAGATTTGTATTCTGGCATAGCTCCTAATATAGGTCAGTACCTGAATGGTCCTATATTAATTTCATCAATGACTAATGTTTACTATTACAAAAAAAAAACTCCTCTAATGTGGTCTTACCTAGGATTATGGGATTAGGGTATCGATGATAAGGTATAATGTTTCTCAAATGTTATCCTATATAGGTACACTTATGCATTTTTCATGACCCACCTATATTTCACATTACACTATTTAGTCCAAATTGAAGGAATTAGTATGAATATGAAGAAATTTCATTGCTATCAAATTCCATAAATTACCCCAACTTTGAGCATAATAGAACAAGCCTTTTCAAATATAGGTTTGTTAATCCTTCACTAGCTTTTTAAAGTGGTCCTTACTAGGTTGAATGTTCTTCCTGTAAATATGCAAAAAAACAAAACAAAACAACATCAGTATTATAAGAATAACATTTTTGTTATAAATTATTTATTTTACTCATATATGAGATTCAAATAATTATTTATTTAGAAAAGGCAGTGATATAAATTGAAATGTCAATTGCTCTGTTACGGATACTTAACTTATATTCAGTTCCTGTCGATTCTTCCAACAAAAAATCCGTTCAAAGCCTTAAAATCTGTGTAATTATTTAATAGTTACAGTAATGCTGCATTTGGTTAGGCGTAATCGTTTATAGAACAAGTGATATTAGTAAAGTAACTGCTACTTTAACAATTATATGTATACGCATTGACAGTGGCGTACACTTTTAGTTATTGCGGCAAAAGTGTTAGCCACTACCAAGGTATAACTAATTGATAGTTACAATCATGACACTATTATCTATCGAGACAGTTTCACTGTCGGATTGGGTCTGGCGTGATTGATAGTACAAGTAATGTGAGTTGACTAACAGTTGCAATAACTGCCACGTTTAACTGTAATATGTATACGCCTTGACAGTAAACTGTTACGACATATCAACCTTACAAAATGTAATTAAGATTGACAGAAAAATATTGTTCTTATATATTTTTCCAAAAACTGAAAATTCTATCAGCCACAGGTCCCAAAAACAAATCCACCATAGACCCCAATTACTAATCCACCACGGACCTCAAAAACAAAGTTGCCCAAGAACTTAAAATCTGGGTGTTTCGAAATGATTCACTTTATCATCCCTCACATGACATACAACCGCACCGACATAATGATGTTGTTAAGTGACAGGTGACATTCGATGGGTTAAAAAGTAAGTACGTTTTCTTATGCATAATCGAGTTAAGGTTTCGAATTATTGTTCTTAACTGAAATTCACAATACATTAAAAGAAAAGTATATGTTGAACCACATATGTTTCTTCATATCAAAAACTTGAAATATGAGTGAAAATTTACGAATTTGAGTACACAAATTATTTTTTAATTCCTACACGAAAAAAAAAATCGCTATCTTTGAATAATGAGGAAATAAAAATATATTAAAATAGTGAGGTAGACTATAATGAGCTTTGTACAAGGTAGACATTTTTTAGCACACATCTTTGAACTTTAAAAAAATAGAGAAAATGAAAAAAAAAAAAAAAAAAAAATTAAGCACCCGACATTACTGAAGTCGGTTGAAAAATAAACTTTAGGATTAGTTATTAAAACGGAAGCACCTAGAGTTAACTACTGTGAACGTAAAATGGTGTTTTTCTTTTCTTTTTTATCTTCTGAAATTAGAAATGTAACTTTATGAAAGTGAGCAGATTCCTACGCCAGGAGGTCTGAGGCTCGTAAACTGGAACCTCACCCTTCCGACTTTACTACATCGTCCCCATTTAGGCAGCAATAAACTTTATCGTCTCGAGATAAAGGGAAAATACAAATTCTTAGCTACGGTGGCAAGCCGGTGAACCACATCCCTGCATATTTACATATCAACTACTACTTACTTTTAGAATCTGGCCTTGACTTTTAAAATAGTTTAGGACCAGGAAGGTTGGAAAGAAATAAGGATTAACGATGGCTTTTATTAACCATTAAACTCAGTGAGGCATTCTAATGCAGAAACATTCCTCGATTTTTTAAAGTTAATTTTAAATTTAAATTTTAAGGATCCTACCCCCTGGATATTATCTCATTATCCGTTCTTATCTCTCAGACAGGTTATTTCAAGTAAATTACAGCAGCGCTAGTTCATCCCTGTTTCTTCAGTCTGCTGGTGTACCTCAGGGTAGTATCCTTGGTCCTATCCTTTATACAGTTTTTACAGCTGACATCCCAACCCATTCTAACACTATTCTCACCACGTATACCGATGACACATGCCTATTGTCAGTGAATAATGATCCTTCCATTGTATCTCAATCCCTCCAATCCCACATCACCACCCTCGAAGAATGGTGCCAAAACTGGAGGATTCAAATAAATTCCAATAAATCCCACCAAATCACATTTACCCTTCGTCGTAAACCTTCGTCTTGCCTACAGTATCTTTTAATAATACCCCACTTATTCCTGTTGAACAGATCCGTTACTTAGGACTAAATCTGGACAACGACTGACATAGAATCCTCATACAAGACTGAAAAGACAGAAGACCGCTAGTCGATTTCGACTATTACAACATTTACTAGACAAACAGTCCAAACTTCCAATCCATTACAAAAGACTGATCTACATGACTATTAGAAGGTCTATCTGGACATACGGAATTGAGCTATGGGGTTCCACTAAACCATCTAATTCCTCTCGAATCCAATCCTTACAGTCTAAAATCCTTCGTAAAATTCTTAATGCTCCATACTTTGTCACAAACCAAATCATCCATCAGGACCTCAATGTCCCCTATGTTGCCGATTTGGCCAGAACCAGATACCAATCCTTCCTTAATAAACTTCCCAACCACCCAGACCAAGGCTTCTCCTTCACTACCTAATAATCCTCCTAGGCGTCTGAAAAAAAGATGGCCTCGAGATCTTCTTCTTTAGAAATTTTTGAGTTCTATCAATGGGTAGATTCTCCACATGTTTGTATCATGTCATAATATAACTTACAGGAAATTTATTTGATGTGTATATATGTATACAGTTGTAAATAACAATAAATAAATTATTAAAATTTAAGGAAAACAATTAATATTAAGAAAGTTATTATAAAATGATAATGAATAGCGCCATATCTACCCTCTCAATTAGCCTTCATTATCTCACTTTTAAAAAATTTACTTAACGAATATTAAGATGATGTATTACGAAGGGGTTAATATCTTTCTAGGATAGAGATCGTACGGCCAAAAAAAATTAGAAGAGATTCGTTCCCTTCTCTCTTCACTCCTTCCCCCCTTAATCCCAGACCTCTCCCAGAATCTTATATAAATCATTTAATAAAAAAAAATAATTCAAATCAACTAACCATAAAAAAGGCTAAAACTGGAGATCGGCTTGAAAAATAAAACGAAAAAAGATATATTTAACTGAGTACTTTCTTACTTCTATGATTCCAAATAATTGATTTGATTTACCAAATGACCATATCTGCCTGCATTTTTTTCTTAGCTCCACATAATTTATTTACTTGATTACAATCTGTATTAGCAATGTATGTGTGTACTTAGTAATAGATATTATTGGATCCTTATTTTTAACACATTCTGTATTATCTAGTTTTATTCTCATTGTTATATTGTAAATTTGCAGCATCATTATTCACTTCGAAATCTTTTCAGTTATTTTTATTAGTATTATTATAATTTATTTTATTTCATTTTTTTTTTTTAATCATTTTATTTTCATTTTCTACTTTACTTTCATTTTAGTAGTTGTTACGAAAGATTTGGAATGTAAGGATTGGGTGTTTAGTGGACCAACAAAGCTCAATTTCGTATGTCCAGATAGATACATTATATCGTATATTATTAAACTAAAAAAAAAAACAAAAAAAAAATTAAATATTGGATAAAAGGGGGTCCGTAATATTTTCTGTTTCCCGAGCCCGATCCCAGCAGACGGAAATCTTCTTATCAAGTTAATTTTAACTCAAATATATGGAAGTGAACTATGTGACTAATAGATTCGATTGATGACAGTAAAACTACATGATAACACATTAAAAGAACCATCTCTGAATAAGTTTAAATAATTCTATTTTTATGTTTGATGAAGTTCCAATCTATAATAAATAATGAATCTCTGTAATAAATTGAACGGTAAATAAAAACAAATGATCAATGTGAAGTTTTGAAGGTATGTTTAAAAAGGAGTGACGTTGATATCTTTAGTACAACAGATTATTTCGTAATAGAGGGCAGCTAAGAGAAAAGAAAAAGTGTGATAAATTATCCGCTAAAGGCAATGCTGTCCACAGAGCATCCTGTCGGACATAAAAGAAACAATAATGGTGAAAGAAACAAAAGGGACCCGTGTCAAGGAGCTAAAGACTTTGGAAAGATAAATGGAAAGAAGGACACACAAAAAGGACTGACGAAAAGCGATTAGGGGACAAGACAAATTGAAAGCAGTTGTTTAAAAGTGTTTAGCTCAGCTGAATTGAGGAGTGTGGCCTCTTGCCTCTAGCCTACAGCCATCTCTTCACCGCACGGCCATCTCTTCACAACCTTATTCAATGTCACTACTTGTCAATGTATGTATTAACAATAATATTAATACAGAGTTAATTTTTTTTAATATCGTTCTTTCTATTGAAATATCTTTATCATTTATCCCATTAATTTATATATTATAAATTGATTAATAAAAATAAATTACTGAAAATAAAGTCATAATAATAATTACTTAACACCGTGACTGCCACAGAGTTATGTCAAAACGGGCCCCAGTGCCACGTTTTTTTTTTTTCATTTTAACTTTTTGATTAAGAAATAATATTAAAAAATGTGATATAAGTAAATTAAAGGAAATTCATCCTTTTTCGTAGCACCGTATACGTTGCGGGCTTGGCCTACAGCAAAAGAAAATGTATAGAAACCTCTTCTGAGCCACTCGTACACGACTCTCATAAGTTTGATTTTGAATAAATAATTTAAAATTATTATAAATAAATTTAAAATTATTATCAATATATATTTTTACTTAAAAAAATTGAAATTAATACATTTATAATTAGTAATAACTAGGTAATTAGGATATAAATTGAAAACTAATTACAAATATATAATAGAAACTTTTTTTAATCCATTTTATGCAAATACACTTATATAGGAATCAACAAATAAAAAATGATCATTAAAAAGTCTATGTAGTACAATAATTTCAAAAAAATCCTTTATACACAAATATAATGTCAAATAAAATTATATACAAATGAATAAATAAAAAATAATTTTTATTTTCTGATTTTTTTAAAAATATGAAATAAACGTTTCTAAAAACAAAATGATTAATTATGATGAAGATTAAATATTAATGCTTATAGTAATTGTACTCATCAAGGTAAGTCCAAACGTTTTGATGTTAAGTTTATAATATTTTGTAAGTCACCGACTCGAACCAATGTTTCCACCATAAAGGTATTGAGTGATTACACTAAATGCCCATGAAGAGGGGACAAAGGAATGACTAAGGTAGTAATAGAGAGAGCACTTCTTGGTAAAAAAAAAAAAAAAAAAAACCTACGCCGTATAAAACGTGCGTCGTATATGCTACGGCCCCGGCAGTCAGAACGTGTAGGGAAAAACTAATGAGCCCAATGCGACGCACTATGATTATAGTGATAAGATATATATAAAGGTAAGCAAAAAAAAATAGATGTTTATACATACTGAGGTGTAAGACTGAAGCTGCACCAACCTGAAAAAAAATTAAAAAAGATAATATTATATTTTTTAATATAT
>NW_027113242.1:846626-847272 GCF_000696795.3 Halyomorpha halys | reverse complement strand
TAATATATTATTATTATTCGGTTTTTCTCGCTATTGTGGTTTGAGTATCAGAGATGGGGGACCTAGAAGTCCAACTACCTTCGTATTTTATTTATTTATTTATATATTTCAAATATTTAAAACCTTTTGCACAATACGTGCAGTGTCTAAGAGATCCGACTGTTGGGCCTCTCTTAGTGCATCAATATCCACTCCCAAACCATTCTCGCCTCCCACTATGGATCTTAGTACGAGGTATAATTATTATTATTATTATATGAGCGACAGACCATGGAGGTAACCTAGCCCTCCTACATCGCGCGTTTCTTGGCGTGTTTTTTTCTTAGGGTAGGTTCTTCACTCCAACATCTATTTTTTGTGAGTGCCACCCATTGGCTAACAGGGATCATAAATGCCCGGGGGTGGCTGTGAGTGAGGTTTGTATAATTTTATGCTTGTAAAAATCCCGGATGGGGCCGGGCTCGAACTCGCAATCTCAGGGCTGGTAGGAAGGTGCGTTGCCACGCTGCTACCGCTGCCCCATTTATTATATCAGTACATATATATACAAGTTACGGTCAATAAATAACCGGACCAACTGGTCGACATTATTGGGTCCTACATCAGTGATCGAATCACATTTACCCTTCGTCGTAAACCTTCGTCT
>NW_027113242.1:843000-843420 GCF_000696795.3 Halyomorpha halys | reverse complement strand
ACACAACACGAATTACTTTTTCTTTCTACACAGTAATGCACTACTAACTCACATTTTATTTCTGTTTTAGAGGGTTCGGAAAAAAAAAAAAAAATCTTTTATTTGCAGACTTTGTGAAGGAAACTGTAGATGCACGCCTGTATTGCCCATAGGGCAAGGTAAGTCTGAATAAATTAGTAAATCCCTTCCCAAGCTGGATTCGAACTGGCACCATTCAAGCCAGGAGGTTGCTAAAGGCGACGGACTAGGACTGCACATTCCCAGGTCATGGTCTTTTGCAAACGGTTTTGCATTGGTATTCATTCATAGAAATCAGTTTACAATTAATTCTTTTTTTTTTTATTATTTATTTATTGTAATTTACAACTGTACAAAATAATACAACAGGTAAATATGTAGTATGTTTCATATACACTTGAA
>NW_027113242.1:839390-842075 GCF_000696795.3 Halyomorpha halys | reverse complement strand
GAAGTTTATAGAGCAGACCTGGATGCCAGACTCGATTAAAAGCTACAATTAATTCTAGTTTAACTTTCAATTTTAGTGGACTAATAAAGATTACTACTATTTTTCTCACAATCGGAAAATCCTGTTTAATTTAAACTCTACATTTAGATAAACAAAGTTGGACCAATTCCTTACATCAGATCCTTGCGAAAATAAAATATTATAAGCCCTAAATGAATAAGGAAAAGGGAAGAAAGTGGTGCTGTACTGCCCTCGAGGGCCGAAAGAAACTGACCAATAGAAAAAGCCCTCTTTAAACACCCCGTCAATACTCCACCACTTCTTTTCCCAACTTCCTCGTCTCTGTTGTTATCTTTTTTTTGTATTTTATTTTTTATTTTGTATTCCCTTTTATCTCTTTTTTAATTGAATTTCATCTCTAGGTAAAAATTAAATTTAATATATCAATCCCTTTTTAATGTTAAAACCTATCTCTTTTAAATTTAAAATAACCTAATAACAAACTTTTATTGATCCATTTTATGAATGAATAATATTCTCTTTCAAATTATTTTAGTTCTATAAATAATTGGTATTTTTTTTTGTAAATTGGCAAAAGTGAATTCTTTTTTACCAATTCTTCTGAAAAACACACAAAATCAATTTTAAAATCTTTTAAAAATATCAATATTAAAAAAACATCCGTATATACATCGGTGAGTTCAGCTTCTCTCTTATCATTATATTCTCAGACATTAAGATTTTCTGAAAATAATACTCTTTTTTTTTACTTCAAAATGCTTAAGTAATTACCAATATTTAAATGCTGATAATGTGTCTTTTTTTCAGAACCCCTATTTCTAAATTTATGATTTTTAGCATGAATATATATATTTTGATTCCGCACTGTTTCCTTCTTCTGTCAGATTCTCACAGATCAGACTTGACCACTTTTTTTTTTAAAGTGAACTTTAAACTTTTTTGACCTCTTCCATTTGGTCTGACATACGGGGGGGGGGAGGGAGGGGAATTATCTAGAGCTGACCAACCAGTTCTAACCATGGTGGAAGGTCAAGTTTTTTAATGACCTCCACGAAATTAAAAAAGGCCAACCCCTTGGCTGGATTCGTATCGGTGCAGCCCGCAGTTCTCAGGTTGCTAAGACCTACGCCTCAACTACCAGAGCTACGAACGGCCCCCGTTGACTTTAAATCATTGGCTTGATCCCATTCGAATCCAGCCTGACCGAGTGATAAAACCGGGATAAAACACGACCTTCCCACTCTGATCTGATTACCATCACGAAAGCAGGAAATCCTGAGGTAGGTAAAAATAGACAACCAAGGAACCAACTTTGTACCTCGATAAAACGTAAAATAAAAGTGAAATTTTTCGATTTTGAGTAGACAAATTGTTTTATTTTCTACATAAATAAAATTCTTCTCTACTTTCATAGCAAGGAAGTAATTTGGTTTAGCTACTGTAGATGAAATGAAGTAAGTGACCTTTAAGAGTGCCATCAGAAATAAAAATATACTAGTTAATGTGTGCTAATGTATCGACATAGGTTTTAGATTCTCAACAGTGTTAAGATTTAAAAAATAGTGAACTATACCTATATACAATATATCTGTTTTAAATAAAATTTGTAATCTAAATGATACAAAATAAGGAATGCAGTTGAGTTTTATACAATTTCATGACTACACAGATCTAAAGGTGGCAGGAAGACCTAATGAACCACAAACTTAGTGTCCTCGTGCCAAAAGAGGTGATGGTTCGAATACAGCCTGGACGGATTGACTTTCATTTCGTGCCAGATCCTAGGTAAAATTTCGACATTCCCACTCCGGCCAGAATATATATTACATAAATATAAATATTTGTATATAGATGTATAACTGTAAGTTAACTCTTATTTCCTGTCTTTAAATTGAGAATTTCAGCAATTTTTATTTCAAGTAATAAAAGCCTCGCTAATAGATTATTAATTCAGTTATAGACAAAAATCGGCCTTGATCATTTCTACTCCAATGTGAATTCAAATTGTTTTAGAAGGATGGGGATGGGTCGAGGATAAAACAGAAAGTTCCGACTAACTTTATTGGCGGAAACCAAGGTTGGCGATAGCTGCCAATACCAAATTCCAATCGGAAATCTATAACTGAAATTCTGATCAGGAGCAATCCTCCAAGAATATGGAAATGAGGAGGGGAAGAAGAGGGAAAATTAGGAAACCAAAAATTAAAATATTCGTTTCGACTATTTATATTTAACAATGGATTTTAAAACACACCATTAATAATCTTGTCATTGTAATAAGAAAATATTAATATTGAACTATTGACCTGTAAAATAAAAACATAAGCGAAGGCAACGGTAAAAATAAAAAATAGATAAAATTTGAATAATCCGATCTGTGAAAGAGTTAAAAGTGTAATATTTTTTCACCATCATAACCAAAATTAAGATATAGATTTCCAAATGTATTTAATCGAATTTTACCATTATTGTAAAGAGGATTTCAGAAATCAACTCTGAAAAGAAAAAATATTGTTTTATGAGCTAAATAAAAATTATTTTGTATTTTTAGAGGGTGTGGTTGATAGTTTATTTTGGGTTGGTAGCCGGACATTCCATCCAATAGAGAAATTCGAATAGGATAACATTTTGGCTTTTTAACATAAAATATTTTTTTCATTATTT
>NW_027113242.1:821567-839265 GCF_000696795.3 Halyomorpha halys | reverse complement strand
TTATACGAAGGAGTGTCATTAAAAAAATCAAAAAACAAGGTAAACAAAATGAAAATAACATTTTTTTTTTAATACTAAGCGATTTCTATCTCAATGATACTTTTTTTTTTAAATAAGATACAAAAATAAGTTAATTTTCACTAATTCCCTGTGAGAAGTTTATATAAAACTATATTATAGCTTCAAATGGTTTAACCAATAATTAGAATATTGCAATTGACAAAATACTCAATCACATACAGAAGAAAGTGAAATATATTCTGATTTTTTTTTTTTTTTTTGAGGGGTTGTCATACTAAAAAAAATTTACAACCAAGCCCCGTAGATGTTAAGGGTTTGATATTAGGAGGGGTGGTGGTAAAGGATCAAATCAATGCCTTTTACTGCATTGGATGCATTTTAAGAGATGACAAAGGAAAAGCCAATCTAAAAAACAGTTTATCAGTAACTGTTGCGTTTTAGGAGGTTAATAAGATTATGTACGAAACAGGAGATGTCACAGTCACTCGAAAAGAGATCATGACACAAAAATAATAGAAGATAAGGTATCCTAGGCTACTTGCACTCTAAGCCTCGAATTAGCAGTGGTCTTATCTTTGAAACATTAATAGAAAACTAGAAAAGAAGAAATGTTAAAAAATTGATTAAATCGAACAGTAAAAAAATACTAAAATTGGACAATGGCGTGAATAGTTTTATAAAAAGAAGCAAACAAGAGCTATTCAATTTAAAAAATAAGACTAAGCACACAGACGTAGCTGAAATATGTTTTATTATTTTATAAAAAATGCAATACAATACAAAAGCTTTTATTAGCTATTGGATTGCCCCCTCTTTGCTACTCTAAGGTAACAACTCATGACAGAAACAACTCTGGAGAAAATCCTTCAATACAAAGGAAATGAAATAGAGAGACTAATGTTTTTTTCTTAAAGCTACAAAATACTATAACAGAATATAGTGAATGCCATTTGATCTACCAATGACCCTTAGGGGGAGAGGTGGAATGTACCATATAAATAAATAAAATAATTTTATGTTATTCTTTTTTGGTACTTTTGAGATAATTTACCGGCTAAAAAATATCTATTTATTTATTTTCTCATAAATCAATAGTTTTAATTATAAAATCATCTAAGAATTCAATTTCTTGTATGAATCCGTCATCATAATGTTTGAGGACACTGACGACAAATGACGTCCGGCCGAGAGTACTCAATACATATCTGATTACGGAAACATACGAACTATTGAATGAGATACCTAAATATATAACGTATATTAATTTAATAAAATTATAAAAAGCTGGAAATATTAAATCCAAAAAAAAATATTTCTTTTTTATTTCATAAAATCACAAATAACAATTCCTTCAAAACATTTATCAGGTTGTTTTATACTAAATCAACGGAAAGAGACATTTATAATATTTTACCTTCTTTGGTTAAAAAAAATAAATACATTTTATAGTTTCTATTCAAAATTGTTAGCTCACTCACTACCAAAGCTGAGCATTTCGCAGAATCCAAAATTTACATCCCCATAGTCTGTTTAAAAGGTCAAGGAAGAAATTTGGTCCAATGTGTTTTTATTTGTCTACAGATAACCAACTTATTCTAACCTAACTTCTACACAAATAAAAGTTAATCCCTCAGGCCGGATTCGAACTTATATAGCATTAACTAGATGATTTTTTTTATTTTATACACTTGAGAATTTGAATAAATTAAAAACACAATCTTCAGGTAAGTACTATCTTGTTAAAACAGCTACCTACAAGATCTCTATACATTTTTGTACTGTATACCAAGCAATGAAAAAAATGTTTCATTTGACTAATTGAAACTATATGAAAAATCCTACAGAGTTATAATCCTAATTCGTCCTTCCAAGTCATCAGCTAAGTCAATTTCTAACAGGAGGAGATTTAAAGAAAAGTTGTATCGCCTAATCGAGAGAACCCCTAGGCCTTAGATGCTAGAGCCTCAATTAAAGTTCCTCTTTGGGGTTTTTGTTTGAAAATTATCCTCTGTTGGAACAAAGAGCCGACAAGGAAGGCAGCGCCCTAAGTTTTTCATTAGCTTCTCCCTGGAGGGAACAAAAGATTCCAGATTCGGAACTCTCCAGGCTGGAAAATTCAAAGATGGCCGGATCGATCTAACTGCGATTTGTTAAATTACTTCTTCTCGGCTGATATTTTTGCGCTTAAAGGAACATTGTAAAATGGCGAAAATTTCCAAAGTGCCTCAGAGTTCCTCTTCGATTCATTGCTCAACCACAATGGACCTATCAAGTAATATTAGGTCACAATAGATAAAGGATGGCAATTCAAAGAAAACATGGTTAATCTGTAATACAATGATAATTTATTTTTTTCATTTTAATTACAACCATTTTTTCTGTGTTGTGTAGTATTACATTCTGTAATACATATTCAGACATCGTTAAAACATCAGAGAGTACATTCATGTCATATTTACAGAGATATATAAAACAAATGCTAACTAAATAATAAAAAGAAAAACAATAATAAAATTAATCTGAAAGTAAAAAAAAAAATGTTAAGCACATTCCTTCTTATTTACAATATTTACATTTATTCTGAGGAACTCTGAACCGAGCTTGTTCCCCTACTTGTGAAGGAAAAGTAAAAAAACCAAAAAACATTCAACTATCTGAGCAGCTGTCGTTTCACCTTCGGGTAGGGTCGTAGGGATAGGTTAAAAACCATTGTTAAAGCCTAACCGAAACCTGTGCTAATTTTCCGTCCAATTCCTGAAAGGAATAAGAACAAAAACTGAATTTGCCAAAATTTCCTCATTCATTGAGAACGAGGAGAACTATTTCAAATTCATTTTATGCATATCTCTTCGGAAGAGGAAAGAAAAATTTAGTTCATTATATTATTCTATATTTATTCTGGGACAGGTCCCTTTAGAAGCCCTCCGTAACTTACGTGTTTAGGCGCTATCTTACCGATCTGAGATCTGCTGGCGGCACCGGTTCAGAACCTCATGCATATAGACAAGAGACAGAGCTTAGAGTATCATTAAAAAATTTCAAAATAAAAATGAACTTATAGAATATAAATATAACAAAAAATAAATTTGGGAGAAAAAAAATAAACAGATGTATTTAATAAAATATATGTAAAAAAAAAGATAAATCAAAACCATATATCAACTCATAAATCATAATGTGACTAATTTAAAATAATATAAATGAAAAATAATCCAATAATGATAAATTAAAACAACGAAGGTAGAAAAATAATAAATAAGAAGGGAAAAAATAAAAGGAGAAAATACTTAACGAGCGGCTGCTCAACTATGTAAATAATACACAGCATACTCATCAGTTCTATTGACAATATTAAAAAGGGTTCAATGACAATTATTTGAGAATAGTCCAAAATGGTTTTTTGTTTTTGTTGTTTCCCTCTTCGACTTATTTTTATTTATTTAATGTAATTTACAACTGAACAAAATGATAAATACAGTAAGTAAATTGGATGAATGTTTTAAACACTTGAAAATCTTAACCACCCATTTGTGGTACTTCAAGAATTAATTTAAATTAGAAGGTCTCGTGGCCATCTTCTTTTCAGACGCCTCGGAGGATTATCAGACATTGTTAAGGATGAGAGATTAATAACTAATGGGTTAGGATGAGTAAGGAGTTTGGAATGAAAAGATCTGTTTTGGGCCAAATCTGAAACGAATGGGATGTTAAGGTCTTGGTAGATGAGTTTCTTTGTAATGTAATATGGAGTTGACACTTAAGTCTAATCTAAATGGTGATGTAGGATTCCCAGTGAGTCCAAAATAATGGTTTTTCGTTTCGAAAAAATACTTGTTGTAAGAGGAAAATTTCCTCCACTTCAGGTAGATGTATAATATGTAGCTACATACTAAAACATTTAATCCTCTAACAAATCTTAAATATTGATGTATATTCTAATAAATGAAAAAGAAGACAAAAATTCTATAGATATTGGTTCAGTATAGATATTGAAAATATTTATCTACTACATATAGCAAGTAATGTTTCTATTTATAAATTATAATTTATGTTCTGTACATTTTAGTGTTTAGTAAGTAGATAAGTGTGAGATAAGTACATTTTTCTTTTAAGAAACATTTTTTTTTTGTTTTTGTTTTTTACAGAAGTACATGCAGACAAGTTAACAATAAAGTTTACGAGACGTCGCCTCGATATTACTATATTACTTACTCGATATACTATAATACTTTATTGACTGGTCCTCAAGAACAAAAAAAATATATGTGTGTGAATATATATTTAAGTTTTCATTTGTATTGATTACTTTAATTTTAATGATATTTTAGAAAGAATGTTTAATGCTTTTTTTTTTTAATGTTTCTCTAGATAAATAAATTCCAATTTAATATATATGTATAGGATATATATATATTTATAGGATTATGTGTGCAAATAGGACAGATATATACACAGGGTGGCCGGAGGTGGATCTGCTTTATTGCCTACTCGAACTCTGTTTGGTTAGGACCCCTGGCCTCAACAGTGCGAATGATTGCGGGGATTGCCCCCCCCCCCAGCCTCGTCAACTCCAATTAGGGGCGCATTATATCGCGTATTGTCTTTCCATTTTGTCAAAACTCAGTTAGCACTGTATCTGATCCTTTGCTACTATTTCATTCAACAGTAACCCTGTTGTGTAGATACGCGTTCAACGTAATGTATTCAAAATAAAACGTTATACTCTACATGAGTGATGAGTTCTTCATTAGAATGTGATATAAAATAATATTGATAAAAAGAAAAAAATCCGTATGAAAAAAAAAATTAACTAATAACTGCCGAAAGTAATGAAACAAATGGTCGGACGCTTAATATTAATTTTCTATTGTATACATAATAAATTAATAGAATTATCAAAAAATTGAAATTGAATAAACTCTGTTAGTTTTTTTGTTGTTTATATATCTCGAAATTTCCTATTTGGTATCAGTTTACAAATGTCCTTAAGTACAATCTACGTTAGTTAAAAAAACAAAAACAAATATATATATGACATATAAAGACACTACTAATGGGCAATAAGTCAAATCTAAACCCTGGCGATGGCAGGTCCCATTAATACTGGAATTTGCATTGAATCCTTTAGCTTTGTGACTTGGGACAGCCTCAGTAGTTCTCACTCGAGAAATATTCACAAAGGGAATAATTGCTGGGATTATTCTGTCCCTCGCCCAGCTTTATAGGAGAGCTCTTTTTCAGAGGTGATATTTTTGTTTTTTCATGCCCTCTGTTAAAATTAATTGGTTTACAGCACACAGTTGGCTTTAATGTGTGATATAAACAGTTTAGGCAGCGATATTTCTTCACTATTTTCTGGCACAATAGTCAGAGTAGCATTACTAAAAGTATTTACCTTACGCGTACTCATTATAATGAGTACTCAACCTAATGACTCTAGCTTAATTAAAATGACTTTGACCCCAAAATTAAACAAAAGGAATAAAGAACACTCCAACAATAAGCACATTAAGCCGAACCTTTTCTTTTTCTATTGGCTTTACAAATTAATACTGGTTATTGACCTTCTTGAATAACTTCTGCTAGTCTGCCGCCCATGATGTTCCATGCAGCTCCCGCTAAGAAAATGTCTTCCTTCGATAGATATTTTTAATGTTAATAATAGTAGGCCATTAGCGATGGCAATAAGGGTCAAAGGAGCACTGCTCTTGATAAGTGCACCGAGGTGCCTTATTGAACAAACACTAAACGTGCGGGGTACGCGTCTAGGTCTTCGGCATTATCATGATCACATATAATGATATGCGAAAAAACATAGCAGTATTTTAAAGATCAAAATAAAGCCAAATGGTCAGGTGGAGTTCTAGTTTCCACCCCCAAAATTTGATCGGCCAATGATAAGACTGGAAGAAAAGAAGGGTGGAGGAGAAGAATTCTATCGATGTTGGGCACGGAAAATTATTCATAGAAAGTCGTCCGAAGTAGTACGGTCTACGGAGAGTAGGAAAGGACAACAGAAGCAAAGGAGTCAAGCAAAGTAAGGCTGATGGTACAAGAGCCGGGAAGAAAAAAAGGCAGTTATCTCACCAATTTTTGATTACTTCAATAAAACCTATGTATCATTACTAGTCAAAATTTATGAATCTGCAGAGTGTAGGTAGAGGGATTAAAAAAATGGCTGCTGTTTCAAAACCTTAAAAAAACATTGATTCTTCATCCGGAGATCTATTTCTTAAAAACTACCAACAACACTAGAAAATATAAGAAAACATTATTTAAAGAATAGTAAATTTGCTGAAATATTAGCCCTAAAAGAGCTATTTACGTCCAATATTTCTCGAGATCTAGCTTTTTAAAAAGCAAAATTTCGTAAAAAGCTACTGAAAGATTAGTAGTTAGTTAATTTATTTTGAGAAATCTATATCTCAGGAACTGTGAGACGCACGGATATCTATTAGCATTCAAATTAAAGCTAGCTTAATGGAATATAAAGAAGTTTATGACCATTGCCTTCAAAGGAATAGTAGTTTTCATGATATTTGCTAAAATAAATTGATTTATAGTTGTTTGGACAGTAAATTTAATCTATAAAAAACTTCATAGAGTCAGGGCAGATAGTGGACTCTATCAGTCCCATTTTATAGAGATGCTTGTTTAACTGACAGTGTCCTGTGTATAGTCCAGTCACCCATCTTAGGATACTCCTATCCATATTAAGAAGGCAATTGCTTCTTTTCGGGCAGGGTCCTTTGAGGAACATTTTTGATTGTTCCATCCCTCTGGTATTTCTCCAGAGTAACCCAGCCTTGCTCTCAGCGATCTTTTTGATATGCCTCTTCGCATGGCAGAGACTAATTCCACATATGGGGTCAGGTGTGAGAGGAACATACTCAGATCCTTTCCTTGCTAGGTAGTCTGCTCTCTCATTTCCTTTAATGCCATTATGTCCAGGCACCCATTCCACCCACACCTTGTTGGCCAAGGAGATAGAGTTTAAGTTAGCCTTCCACTTCTCCACCAATTTGGAGCGGGTTGCGTAGTTATCCAGCGCATAGATGGCCGCCTGACTATCCGTGTAGATCGTGATTAGCCTTTCCTTCATGCCCTCCTTTATTAAGTTCTGGACACAGACATTTATTGCAAACACCTCAGCCTGGAACACTGTGGTGTGTGATGAGATGGATGTCCCTTGATTAGGTCTATCCATTCTCCATATCCCTGCTCCGGATCCTTGTTCCATTAGGGATCTGTCAATTAATTATGTTAATTAATCCGTCAATTAATTATGTATCCGTTAATTATGTTTATCTTTGTAGGAGTAGTAGTTTTTTATGGCATTTGAAAAATAAACTCACAAAATGTTAATTTATAGTTGTTCATATAAGATATTGTATTTTTGAAAAATTATATCACTAGATCTATAAGACGCATATGTATTCCAACTCCCAAAATAAAGGAAATTTAACTTACTATAAAGTAGTTTATGACACTTATCTTCATAGGGGTAGTAGTTTTTATGATATTCACATATGATTATAAATTTGGCAAATGAAAATTTGTCCGAACAACTATAAAGCAATTTATTTTAGCAAATTTCATGTAAACTATTACTCCTACGAAAATAAATATTATAAACTACATTATAGCTCATTGAACTAGCTTTAATTTGAGCATTAATAGACATCTGTACGTCAAATGGTTTTTAAGATATGAATTTTTCAAAATAAATTCACTAACTACTGATCTTTCAGTACGCCCGATACAACATTTTTATGAAATGTTGCTTTTTAAAAAGCTATGTCTCGAAAACTATTTAATGTAAATAACTCTATTAGGGCTCATATTTTAGCAAATTTACAATTCTTTAAATGACATTCTCTTAGGCTTCCTTGTGTTGTTCCTACTTTTAAATATATAGAGCTCCGAACGAAAAATTATTTTTTTTTATCGCTTTGAAACAGCTGCTATTTTTTTATCCCCCCCTACTTGGGGACTCATCAATTTTGACTATTAATTATACATAGTTTTCATTAAAGTAATCGAAAATCGGGGCGAGATAACTGCCTTTTTTCTCCTCTTGAGCTCTTGTACTATATATACAGATAGATACGATGGCATAAAGAATTTTGGTAGCTATGATAACCTTTTGAAATTTCATTGAAAACAAATAACGATGTAAAATTCGCTGTATCATCGTTGATACAGGTCCGATTTACTTAATTTTTTTTCTTCTTTAACACAATTTGATTAAGTATAATAAAATAATTTTCAGATATCAAATGTAATTCATAAAGTATTAACAATTTTATGAAATAGCCAGTGTGCTTAAATACCAGTATTAGAAAACAATTCGAAACGACAGACCTATCAAGGAGCAGTAAAATATTTTTATCGGTGAGACAAAGTTTATATCCGTTTTTAAAAAATAATGCTCGTTTGTTTATAATTTCCGTTTTATAATTTTTAGTTCTCTATTTGTTTCGAAATATAAAAAAAAAATTGGAATGACTTCAACGACACGACAATAACTTCAATCTACACGAAACTTAGAAGTCGTTCAGAACTCATCAAACCATACAAAATGCCATAGATTGGGTCTAATTAAACAAAACATAAACCTTTTTTTGTGTTTTTTAGAGTTAGATTTGTCATCTAATTATATAACATAAAATAAACACTTATTATTATTAATATAATTATAGCTCTTATATGTTTCTTGTTTGTCGACTACTATCCTATTTCAAAATAACACAGAATCAATATTAATTTATTTTTTGATGCTTGATTATAATGGTATGATACAGGTTTGTTGAGAAACTACTCAGAACTCTAATAATATTTCTATACTCGAAGATCTCGAGGCCATTTTCAATATATCAAACTTAAGGTAATAATTGTTTAGGATTAAAAAGAATAAGAAATACGATATCCTTTTTATAAGAAGTAAATAGAGATCAATTTCTTTCTGTTGGAGATAAAATGTTTGTTGTTAGCCTTGAGGCCCTCCATCATAGACTGTGACTCGGCATGCCTTCTAGTGACGCGTCTGTATCTCCCTCTTTCGCTTCGGCTCTCACCCCAAAGGATTCCACGATATGAGGTTCCCTGCTCAAATAACAAAGGGAAGGAATGTTTGCAATTATATTTTGGAAAACAAAGATTTTCTTTCTTCCTTTTTTTTTTTTTTTAAATGAAATGTCTGTCATTCTTCGAAATCTATTTATAAATGTCTTTCAAAGAAACAAAATTAAAATTTTAAACCTTTTGTTAGAGGAAGAATGGTGATTTTAATTGATTCTTTAGACAGATACTATGTGTGTTATTATTATAATTGCTTGTATTTAAATTTAAATAATAATAGTAATAATTTTCTATACAATAAAGAATAATTCTGTTAAGAATAATATAAGAGATATTGAAAGTAGGCTTTAGTCCCCAAGAGAATAATTACAAAATAAAAACAATAAAAATCATGAGTAAGGCGCTGTGCTACTAACTCCTGGGGTCGGGTTCGAATCCTGCTATGACAGATAATTATTTTTCTGTTATTGAAGCCGTGGGTCTAATAACCCCTGGGTTCGAGAGCCCTACGGAGGCACACCTAGTCTCAACACAACCGGTACCCTTATTTAGGAAAAATCTAGTGGTTGAGCGTGATCTTGAACATCTCTTTCTTACACAACCGTTGTTCAAAAAATGGTGCCCCCTTACAAAGTACTGAATCCCCGGCCCTTCCTGGGTTGAATTGGTACATCATTGATTCGTATTAGTATCATACCATGCACAAAACATTGATTTTCAGGACGTTATGATATTTTATAAAGTAACAAATATTTTTTTTAAGAAAACGTTTAGTAGCTATGAAGATAACTGGAAATTATAAACTAAAAAATCTTGGACTCCTAAATAAATTGAAAGAATCAGAACTACTCCTTCATTTTATAAAAAAAAGTAGATAAGTAAGAAATCTAATAAAATGCACTGAAGAGTAACTTAAAGTTATATTTTAATTTAGTTGAAAAAATTTATAAATATAATGATAATTGGGTCCATGTATACTTGAAGGAACCAAAAAAATATTTTTTTGAGTTTTATAAGAAATACTAATAAAGTTTTTACATGGTATATACATAAACTTAAAAAAAATGATTATCATCTGGCCTGGTTATTCTGGTTTTCTTAATAAAAAAATTTTGTATTAATTCCCTTCTGGTACAACTTTTATAACTATTACTTATTCCAAATTTATTCAGTTGATATCACTTTCATACTCGCTACAAACTGAATTATTCATTAGCAAAGAGAAGAATTTATAGGAGACGACTCAACTCGAAGGACAGTTAATCACCAAAGTCTACAAACTTTTGTTTAAGTTGAAACTTAATCCGATATATTCGACGGGAAACTGTTTCCTCGAGATATGATGAACTAATGTTATTATGTCTACTTAAAAATTTAAATTCAACAATTAATCTTCCTCCATTTACAAAACTGTCACCGGCCTGCCTCAAGGATCACGCTTAAGCCCAATATTATTTAATCTAAACCTTAATGGCTTTCCCGAAATTAAAAATTATACTACAGCTCATTTCATTAATGATACCGCTTTTATCCTCTCACTGAGTAGACAGCACTCATTATCGATTAAAGGATTGAAGATATTACGTATAGCTATAAATAACCTTAATATGAATTAAAGATCTTTAGAATCATATTCAGCCTTTTTTCTATTACAGAACGTTCGTGAGAACCTTTAGAAGAAGTAGAAAGAAGAAAGACTGGAAGTACTTCACACAAAGGCTTCATATAAAACGGCCATGTTCTCTGACTTGAAATGCAAAATGAACGTCTACCCACTTAGAGTCACTAGAATAAAAACCTGGTTTGGTTCGTGACCCTAAAACCGTACACAAATTATCTTTCGATTGGTGGGCTTGTGTCGAAGTTATCGCTTTTTTAATAATTTTCGAAATAAAAATAATCTATAGATCCGGAAAGACTAATTGTTAAAGCCACCTCAAATCGACTATGTCATTTTGTTGCAAGGCTTTAAAAAGAAAAAACAACAAACTGGTTCGGATTAAATATTTATTTGGCCAATTTAAACATTTGAAAACCAAAAATAAAATAAACAAAAGATAACTAAATAAAAATAAAATAGCTTAATAAATTATGAAGATGACAATAAACTAATTTACAAATAAATAAATAAATATATAAAATAAATACTAGTCGACGTGGGGTTGCTTCACTCCGATAGGTCAGAGGAAGAGTGCTGCCGAGATGTGTAGGTCGCAGCAATGGTATATAATACACTATATATAATATAGTTATATAATACACAATATAATACGCAAATAAACCGCTGCAATGGTCCAGAGTTGGCTCATCGATGGTTCAAATATCCAATAGTCTTATTAATGTATTAAGCGAGCCGACAAAATGAACGCAAACAGGGCTGGTTACACATGTTCATAACCACTAATTATACGGAACTCATATTAAAATCGAAACACAAAAGTGGCCTGGTTTCGAACTCTTATGACGACTAAAACACTCAAAAAATGTATAATAAAATAACATGAACCAAATGCTGCTAAAGACGCTACCAGGGCTACTAATTTGCCGGAACTCATATTCAAGTCTAAACACAGAAAAGGTCTGGTTTCGAACCCCAATGACGGTTAACTCACTAAAAATGTCCAAACTATTAAATTATAAACGCAGACAGGGCTGCTTAGACGCTACCATGGCCATTAGTTAGCCGGAACTGCTACAAAAAACAAAGATGGTTGGTCCGTTGTTAGGTGACGCCTCAGCAACAATTATCAGCCCCTAGCAACCTTCTCTATTACTCATTATAACTTACAAATATAATTGCATTCTTTTTTATTTTCAAATAACTAAATCCAATTAAATTAATATAAATAAAAATAAACGTTATTATATTAAACACTAAGACTAACTAAATATTATTTACAAGGTAATTGTATATTATGGCGTTAACACTAATAATAGACTTTTAAAATAAAAATTTGTATTTTAGGATTTCTGAAAGTAGGAATGACGAATATTACTTTCGTTCCTGCCAAGAATACAAAAGAAGAGAAAGCCGTTAAGCAATCGGCAAAAATCGATCGGTCTCGGTTTTCCCGTTTGATTCGGATATTAATTTTATTTACTTATTTTTTATAAATTTAGTTATAAATTTTTTAAAAATATTTTGAACTTATCTATTATTAATGGTAACACAACCAAACTGCCAGTAAAAGTCTTTAATTGAAGTTATTAATTCCTTTTCTCGCCTTCAATCTTTTAACAGAAACCTGAAAAACTTTCAATCTTTACGATATGTAGTTATTAAATGTATCAACTAGTATTAAAGTCCTGTTAATTTGGTGCTAGGAAGAAATTTGCTACAAAAACATATAGTGAGCTTCTAAATCTAAAATTTTTGAATAACCATATTTTCTTAAAATTTTCCTTTAAAGAAAATATTTGGAAAATTAATCTCTAGTGATTATTTCCTTTATCAGGTAAAAAAATTTCTTTCAGCAAAATTTCTCACAAAAATATTCCCATTAAATGGTTTTCTAACTAGAAGGCAAAAACATTACGTTTTCATTTACTTTAAGTAATCTTTCGGAATAAATATAACCTCTCATGAACATATAATTGGATGCTAGCAAATGATTATAGTTTTGACATCTTTTTCCAATTGGATAAATTTATATATTGTTAATGATAACACAAACAAAACTGCCAGCAAAGGTCTTTGTGATTCCTTTTCTCGTCTTCAAATTTCAACATTCGTAAGAATCAAGGATCTCCTTATTACGTTACAAATAAACTCATTCACAAAGACCTTAACGTCCCATTCGTTGCAGATTTGGCCCAAAACAGATATGCGTCTTTTCATTCCAAACTCCTTAACCATCCTAACCCATTAATTCTTAATCTTTCATCCTTAACAATCCTATTGAGAATAGATTATACGAGTTTAACTCATAGATATCTGATCAGTAAGCAGCCACCGCCAAAATGTCAATACTGCAACAGTGTACTTACGATCAGTCACATATTTGAGAAATGTCATTTTTATTCTGCGAACTTGAGTAGATTGGGAGTAGGACCGAGTGTATCGGATGTTCTGAATGATGACCAGAAGAACGTGGAAATGGTCTTAGTTTTCTTAAAAAGGAATGGCCTTTTTGAATAAGATTTAAACCAGAAAATCTGTTATACGTAATACAAATACCAAAAGAAGTAATTATGTAAACTTTTTTCAAAATTATTTAAAGAGAAAAATAAAGTGAAATAGAATTATAAAAATAAAGTGAAATAGAATTATAAATATAAATGAAACAGAATTATAAAGCGCGAAACATGGGCGTTGATGACCTAAGGTTTTTACGCCCTAAAGCCCCAGAAAACAACTACAACAACAACAACAAGCTGGTTAAAGCTTCTATAGGTTTATTTTTTGTTTCTTTGAACAGATATTATGATTGATATTTCCCCGAAAGTCTGAGTTAGGAAATAATTCATAGACAATCTGAGGGGCAGCTGATTATAAGGTACCTCTGAGAAGTGTCCATTTTAATGAAAATTCAACTGTACCATGGGTTATGGGACGATTTTAACAAAAGGTCTTTACCCTAAACGAATTTCCTATAGCCTTCTAAGATCTCTCCCATTCTGATTTTAACACGTACCGAATTATTGAATAATATCGGTTTAAACTTCCAAAGGTTCCACAGCTGCGTTACCCAATTATATTGCAAATATTCCCTTTGAAAAATATTAAAAAACTTTTTATTTTTTTTTATTATTTATTTATTGTAATTTACAACTGTACAAAATAATACAACAGGTAAATATGTAGTATGTTTCATATACACTTGAAAATCTTTGGAAGGAACCACCCATTGGTGGTACTTCAAACATTAATTTAAACTAGAAGGTCCCGTGGCCATCTTCTTTTCAGACGCCTCGGAGGATTATCAGGGATTGTTAAGTATGAAAGATTAAGAATTAATGGGTTAGGATGGTTAAGGAGTTTGGAATGAAAAGACGCATATCTGTTTTGGGTCAAATCTGCAACGAATGGGATGTTAAGGTCTTTATGAATGAGTTTATTTGTGACGTAATCAACGATTTTACGTAGGATTTTGGATTGTAACGATTGGATGCGGGAAGAATTTGATGGTTTGGTGGATCCCCAGAGCTCAATTCCATATGTCCAAGTTGGTCTGATTATTGAAGTGTATACTAATTTTTTGTAATGAATGGGAAGTTTAGAGCGTTTGTCAAGTAAATGTTATAGCAATCGGAATCTACGAGCAGTTTCTTGTCGTTTCAGTATTGTGTGTGGATTCCAAGTAAGTCTCTTGTCAAGATGGAGTCCTAATTAAAAAACTAAATTTATTTTTGTAAAGTAACGATATAAAGTTGGATAAAAGACCAGTAAATATGATTGTGAAATGGAGACATAATGATATAATCTCTTCATTTCATCCCCAGAAGAAGGGGGGCAGCAATTTACTTTCGAAATGACTAGAGCCCACCCAACCGAGAGTGGAAGCGATAGCCGCAACTTGTTAATTCCGAACGAGGAGGGAGGGGGGGTGAGGAATGTTGGCGCCACAATAGACCAGCTGATATTTATGGCGGGAGATAAAGAGAAAAAACCTTTGTACTCCGCGGCCTTTAGTGCCACTTATGTCCACCAGGCAGTGGCTCGTTACTTCCGGGTTATTTTTAATTAAGTTGAATTACTGCTATCATAGATGACAGAGCTGAATCGATATTAATTATGAAAGATAGATTATGGAAATGAGCCGTTAATATAGCATCCATAATTCATCTTTTATACTTGTTTATCTATAATTAGCTATTCGTTTTTAGTTCATATTATACTAGCTGTATGGTTTAATCTCCGTAAATGTGGCTCTAAGGTGGGTCAGCGAGAGCTCCATGAAAATTTTAGTTTAATTTTTCCATAAAATATTTTTAATATATGTTTGCATATTTTGAGAATCTATTTATTTGTGACATGATTTAAGTTCGGTTTCCAATTTCTAAAATTTTGTTTTCGATAGCAAAAATTCTGTTTTTCTATTTTTGTCTTTATTTTCTGCCTATCCTCTATCTTCAATTTTCGATAGACATTTTGCTATTAATTTTTTTATGTTCTAAGATAACATTCTTGATGTTAATACATTAAACATTTGATGAATCAATCTCTAACTAAATTTTTGCGGGCATCTTTTTAATTTAATTGAGTTCAGATTTAAAAACTTTCACTTTTAAGGTGAAATTATTATACTTTTTTATTAATAAATATATTTGTTATATATTTTAATTTTATTCTTAAATTTTAAAATAACCACTTATTTTCTTTCTATGCCTATATATAGTGTGCAATAAGTCCCTTAAGTTATAAAACTTGTGAAATATACAATTACCAAAAAATTAAAATGTTAAATCTATTTGTTTTATCTATGTGCATATCTCAGGTGTTACCAGCCAGAGTTTTTTTACCACTGTTAGTTGTTTCTGTTAGGGACATAACAAAATATTTACTTACTCCAATTGGATTCAGTTAAAACGAGAAAAACAGAATAAAGCAAACACCATTCATTAAAATTGTTAATCTCCTGAAATTCAAAATTACCCAATAAATGAAGTAAATATAGCGTTTTATACTAATGAATTATTGTACTGAACCTATGATTATCTAGTAAATATATTGTAGTGGCACGATTGTGCAAGATTTAACGGCAATAGACAGCGTTAGCAAAGAGACTGCTTGAAACGGGTTTGCCACTGCCGAAATTATCAACATTTCACTAGTATATATCTTTTAAAACTATTTTTATTTATAACTCATTTTATATTATTTTACATTTGTTTTAGTGGCAAACCCATCTGAAACGTCTCGCCATATGATTCAATAATTGATTAGGTGTGTTTGTTTTGGCTAAAAAACTTAATATTTCTGTTCGTAATAATTCTCCAATATGTTGCTTTTGTTTGAGAATAAACATTTTTGTTTATACTAATGAACAGTGTACCTATGATTATATTTATCATTGCAATAGAAACACGCAAAAAAATATACTAGTTACTATATATATTGAATATTATTTTCCATAATAATTAATAGAGATAAAATTCTCGTGTAAATATATATGTCTTTTAATAATTGAGATGTCAATATGTACCAACTCACTCTATATGTCTTGCCACTTTTGAGGTCAATTGAAACCAATTTCTATTTACATATTTCACTTCATTTACATATTTCTCTCCATACTTGGTTTTTTTATGTAAAGCAAAATTTGAATATGGATGGATATAACAGAGAAAAAATCTTCAAAATATCGGTTGATGTTTGCCTATAGTAGACTGTTGGCACAATGTAAATTGCTAGACGATTCATAAAATCTACTAGAATGATTAGTATATTCCTTGTACGTAACTATTATTTCCAAGAACCAAAACTTAATTATATATCTCTGTTCCGGGTAACCTACGGCAACCGAAAGGTTGAATTGGAGAGGGCACCATCAAACATCATGGCATAATAGCCTACAGGATAGATTAGCGCCCCATGTGGCCAACAGCCAAATCTTACCTCCTCCAGCGCTCTCTGTGAAGAGAAGCAACTCATACTAAAGTGTGTGAGAGCCATCTTGTCTTTGGGTGGAAGCAGTGCATCATTTCTTTGTCTCTCATATCAGGAATCTACCATGGGTGAGTAGAACTCTTGGAGTTGTCCTCAGGAGCAGTGGAAAGTGAAGAATGAGAATCTGGAGGGAAAAAGAACCATGGAGTAAGTTAATTAACATTCACCACCACATAGTAATCATCATCAACCACCTCAATTTTAGATCTACAATTTCCATAGTCCTGTCATTCAAAATTTTACTAACCATTTAATCATATATGTTTTCTTTCGGCCACCCGCTACACCATTTGTAACTTAAACAATAGAATTTTATTTTTCATTTAATCATGTGCATTTTCATTTATACAGTCCACTTCAACCCAACCAGCAATCCAAAAGTGAAGTGTGTCTTACAATGCGGTTGAAGGCATACTTCATACAGTCTCCTTTAATTTTACTGCTAGCATAGAACCCTTACTAGACTTTAAAGACCAAACCGACGATTTGGACAGTTATTTAGACTGCCAAATAGAAAAACTCAGCTTTCAGTAACAAAGTACTACTTTATAAAACATAATTATAACTATGTGGACTATAACTGAGGGGCCCTATCTAATATTAACTATCCATACAGTCTCCTCCGACGGTTGAAACAGGTGAGGCCCAACAACCTTCTGTAAATAATTATATTGGAGTTTTGGCAATGGGCACATTCTCGACTGCGGCTATCGCCCTCACTCATCCTCCACTGGCTTCCATCCTGATCCTAGTTTTGCCTCCACAAGTGCGATGACAAGCACCGTTCGCAATTCCCCTGGCTGAAGGCTGTATATAAATATAATAAATAGGAATATATGTGTTTAAGATATTATTTTCCTTTAGATTTATGTTTCCCAAACCCTCCAAGCCACTTGAATATCCATCTTCCTACCGTCCTATTTCGCTCCTGCTCATTATGGGCAAAATCCTAGAAAAACTCTTATTAAAACGCCTCTATCCAATCCT
>NW_027113242.1:818939-820457 GCF_000696795.3 Halyomorpha halys | reverse complement strand
CTTCTAGTTTAAATTAATGTTTGAAGTACCACCAATGGGTGGTTCCTTCCCAAGATTTTCAAGTGTATATGAAACATACTACATATTTACCTGTTGTATTATTTTGTACAGTTGTAAATTACAATAAATAAATAATAAAAAAAAAAAAATTTCTTATTTACTTTCTATCTTATCATTTAATTTAAATATCTGTTAATATGGTGTGAATGTGCTTCTATATCTCTATTACCAATGTCTGAAAATATGTGACAGAATTTGATATTACACAATGTGATAATTTTTTTTAAAAGTCCACTGGCAAGTCGTATTATGTTAACCTTTAAACTACACTTTCATTTCTGTTACTATCAACTGTCATACCCGAGCTAGTACGACAGAACAAAATTTACAGTAACAATTGTACAGTTACATTTATAACGATTCTCCAGAGTTAGTAAAGTGGTGGTTATTTAACAAGTAGAACGGATATATTTAATGCGATGTCTGGATATTTTTTTGTCAGAAGAATCAGCAGTACTGCTAATTAGTTGTGTATCTGGGGACATCTCCAGTTGAATATCACTCTATTTCATAAATAAATAATTATTCGAATCTAATATATGTGTAAAATAAATAATTTCTAACAAGAAGGTTTTTCTTACAATACTGAAATTAGCTTTCATATTCAGCTATAAACTAGTGATTCTCGCGTATAAAAATCTAGCGATTGACAAGGATTAATTAATACAGAAATTATTATTTATATTCCTATTAACAAGTTTAAAATAAAAATTAATATAATATAAAACATAAAATGTAAAAAAAATAATAATAAAAGGTAACAAAAAATCATAAGGTACCCACGAATATTAATAAAATAAAATGAAATAATAATGATCAACAAAAGGATCAAACATTGATTTGTATTCCTATGTAAAGATTATAAATATTCAATATTATATTATGCTAAATATGAAAATGAAATCATCTATTTACTTTAAAAAAAATATATATGTTTCCACCTTAACTAAATAATTAGATATATAGATAAATAATGAGAGAAAAATAAGGAAAATGGATTAAAAAAATGACAAAAAAAGAACAAAAAATGATGAAAAAATATTACTGTTATATATTATACACCAGTGATGTAGCGAGAGGGATGCGCTGGGATCTTTTGAGCTCTGCTCTACCCCTCACACGTGGGGGATAGAGTGGGCTCAGGGATCCTCAGGTCGATTGTGTAAATATTGAACATAAGAGTGTAAATGTGACTAGAGATTATATTATTTTATCATTATGTTATTTTATTTATTTATTATTTTCATACACATAGTTTGATTATGTTCATTTTGTTTATCCATCTGTTTGTATATATTTTAAGAGAGTTTTTTTTTCATTCTTTTATTTATTTTTATCCTTATTTTATTTTATTTTAGTATGAATTTGATCGTTCGTCACTATTACCTATTGCCCACAACTGTATGGCAGATTGTAATATCTATCAATAAATAAAAAGCATTAAAAAAAATAAATAAA
>NW_027113242.1:814016-818718 GCF_000696795.3 Halyomorpha halys | reverse complement strand
GCTGTGTATTTAGCAGCCCAATAAAGTTGGGAAGCACAATTTTTTTAATAACGTTTTTTCTCTCATTATTGTCGTTGTTCAATACGTTTTAGTAAAATTAAAAAGAAAAAATAGTAATATTTATATTAGTTTTTTAAGTCGTATGAATTAGCCATAAGTCCATAGCAATGTACTGAACAAGGAAAACAAAACATCTGTTAAACGTCCCAAAGGTTTTATTTAATCAATTATCTTTATTTATCCGAGTTCTGATCAAACAATAATACATAAGAGCACTAAGAAAGGAATTGTTTAGTTAGCTGGATGGTCATGTGGTACAAAGTCATGTTTGCCCTCAAGATCTCACAGTCGACAAAGGACTGCGATATATCGACAAAGGGCAATTTCCGCCCTACAAACGATTTTTTATCGGAGGAATGATAATCGTTAGTGGTCCAGCGCTTATTCCCTTGAGGGAAGAATCGCCAGGGTTCCATTTTGTCAATAACGGCCCCGGGCTAGAGAACAGTATTTAGAGATTTATGCTGAGGGCAATAATATTCATGAGCGGGCGGATGACGGCTCAAATGATGCGGGTGAAAGGACAATAATTAGCATGCCAAGCACCCACAAGTGGGTCCCGCCGTCATGGGTTCTGTTCATTTGGAATTCATCGTAACTTTCGATTGAAGTGTGAACACCGTGTCCAAAACATCTCACTTTTTTTTTTGTTTAAAAATAGAAAACTTATTTCAGGAATTATATGTTCTTTTAGTGAGACAATTAGATTTTATAATTCTTTTTAGACAAATTGCAATATAGTAGTAATAGATACTAGTACTAATAGATATCTATTAGAAACATTTTGCCCACCCCCCAAAAAACATCGAACTTATTTATAATCTTTAAACTTTCTTGAGACTGGTTAATATAGTTTGAATAAATAAATTTTTTCCAATTCAATTCCCAAAACATTTTTTATTCCTTTATAAGTCCGATGTTTCGGCCAATTCAGCTATCCTCAAGGACAATCTTAATACAATTTTAGAACCACGTCATTTAAAAAACAACTTTATGCCGGCTATTATGCCCAAATTGGTTTACCATGCCGAAATATGGAGTGAGCGTTTCGAGACACCGAAAATATATAGAAACACTTTTTTAAAATAGGCTGTGCAAGCCAACTGCATTGGGTTGACCAATACAGAGGATATTTAAAACTAGTAAAACAATGGATTTTGAAAATTACAGATACATATTTAGTCTAGTGTGATAAATTAAATTACATGTTCATGCCTATTGTCAATGAATAATGATCTTTCCATTGTATCCCAATCCCACATCACCACCCTTGAAGAATGGTGCCAAAACTGGAGGATTAAAATAAATTCCAATAAATACCACCAAATCATACTTACCCTTCTTCGTAAACCTTCGTCTTGCCCCACAGTATCTTTTAATAATACCCCACTTATTCCTGTTGAGCAGATCCGTTACTTAGGACTAAATCTGGACAAACGACTGACATGAAATCCTCATACAAGACTGAAAAGACAGGAAACTGGTCGTCGATTCCGACTATTACAACATTTACAAGAAACGGTCCAAACTTCGAATCTATTACAAAAGACTGATCTACATGATCAGGCCTATTTGGACATACGGTATTGAGCTATGGGGCTCCACTAAATCATCTAATTCCTCTCGAATCCAATCCTTACAGTCCAAAATCCTTCGTAAAAGCCTTAATGCTCCTTACTTTATCATAAATAAAATCATCCATCAGGACCTCAATGTCCCCTAGGTCGCCGATTTGGCCAGAACCAGATACCAATCCTTCCATAATAAACTTCCCAACCACCCAAACCAACTCGTTTCTAACCTGGCTTCTCCTTCACTACCTAATAATCCTCCAAGGCGTCTGAAAAGAAGATGGCATCGAGATCTTCTCCTTTAGAAATGTTTTTGGAGTTCTATCAATGGGTAGATTCTCCACATGTTTGTATCATGTCATAATATCACTTACAGCAAATTTACATGATGTGTATATATGTATACAGTTGTAAATAACAATAAATAAATTATAAAAAAAAAATATATTACATGTTAGTAATACATGAGCAATCCGTAAACCGTAATCTTAACTTGGGCCCTGTTCAATAGTGAAAGCAAATAGTATTAGTTCATAGTACTAGTATAGAAACTAATCTGGTAATGATACTAATACTTATTTTTAGGGAGAACTATTAGTGATAATACAGGAGTTAAAAAATACTAAAGTACAAGTTACTATTGCACAAGTCTGTGTAATTGAATTAAGATAAACTACAACATTAATAGTATTACATTGTACTTTATTATGAAACAGGGCCCTGGAGTCTGCAGCGGAGCAGGTTCGATTCCCATTTTTTGTCTTGGCGGTATGAAAACTCGACTCTATCACTCTGGTTAGAATAGATTAATTACTTATAGGTAAACTTACTTCAGTATCTCAGAAATTTAACTGGTTTAATATGGGCCTAAAAAAAATATTAGATTATAAGGTGATTACATGGAGGTTGTGGAATAAGATGATGAGAATGAAGTAATAATTACTTACTGTAAGAATTAATTAGCAATCAAAGATTCTCATGCATAGAAAACAAATATTAACAAAATTTATACTTAGTAATAGAAAATTTGATAATAATATTAAATCTATTATTTAGGTTTTAGGCATGAAAGAGGGAATATAATAAATGAATAAGAATACATTGAACTTCAGGAAAAATGTCAATGGTTTTAAAAGACCCCTCCTCCTCCCCCTTCCTCAAATAAAGGCTCGTTTATTTCCCACGTTATTTATTAATGCCATTCATCAGTAATAAAAAAAGGAATAAAATTCTTTATATCAAAAAGTGAATGATACTGAAATTTCAGTTCTGTTTATAACCATTCAGTTCTAAATGGCTAATTGGTTTATTTATATTACAATTTTTTATGTCATACTTTTATTCGAAATAATATTCCAGGGATTATTTTGACATTCAATTCTGAAATTTATAAAAACTCCTTTTGTTCTAATTTTTGAACCTTCATCTTACTCTCGATTTTATTCTTGTTTATAAATTCATAATTATTTTTTTCATTCCGATTTCAGCATGTTGAAAAATATCTCATGGTGTTAATAACAGTATTGCGACTCTTTTAAGAATTGTATTTTCACAAAATTACTTCACTATAAAAGTATACGATAATAATAAAATAATTTATTACAAAACATACAATTTAATAAAATATACATTTTAGTTAAGAATTGTGTTTGGTGTCAATGTTTATAAATTATTATAAAAATGATAAACCGTTTTGTAAATATTTTAAGCTTATTATTATTATTATTATTATTTTTTTGTTATCAAGAAAACAGAGCATATATTGTCATGACAAAAATTAATGAAGTCCTTCTCCTACTTAGTACTAAAATTATCCAATTAAAACTACATATATATTAAAGTATAAAACTTGAACGTTCTATATTACCCCGAACTCTTCAATATTTTATTCCATCCTGAATTTTTTGGAATATTTATTAAAGAAAAACAATTATAGACTAACTCATTTTTAAGTATAAGTCATAATAAAGCTGCTTTAAATTAAAAATAATGTATAAGGATGAAAGGAATACATTAGTGGGGATCATTCTAAGATAAAAGGAGTTAAGGACAAAAGAATATCTCGGTGTAAGGACTTAAAATTAATAACTCTGGAGGGAAAATTTGTGCTGTTTACTTTAGAAATGAATTCCTCCTCTAGTTTATTCTTCCAGAACTCTCTCTAGGGTCTTCGTCATACGGAATAGCTTGAGCCTTTGTCACTGTAGTCAATCTAGAAAGAGCTTTTTGACTTCAGAAGTAGATTAAAATATTCAGAGGAAAGCATTATATGTAGGTTATAAGAAATATTGAGGACTATATTATATACTAAAGTCTAGAAATAAGACAAAAAATTTGAAAATTCGTTCATCTATTATTCTGATGATGTCAAACTCAACAATTCTTGAGTATTATTTTCGGAAAAATCGTAAATAGTACTTTACTATAGTATTCCCTTTAACAATTACGAACCCAGAAATGACTATTACCCAAATTGACTCTAAAAAGAAATTATTGCGCAATGTTTTGTTTCCCTTAAATGAAGCTTAGGAAAGCTTTTTAGTCGTTTTTAGCATCCATTATATTTTAAAAACTACTCGTCCCATATATATTGCATTAATAAGTCTGATTTCATTATTGTTGAAACTTTAGGATTTTTTTTCTTTAGAGAACTGTTTAAATATTAAGCAATGGTCACGGATTCCAGTAAGAACGTAAAAAAATATAATTAACAAACATTTAAGCATTGTAAATTGTAAACGACCAAATGTATCAGTTTTCAAAAAAATAATTAATCCGTTTTTTTTTATTCCTTGATGCCTTTCATAATCAAACTAACTCAAACTTATGCTAGGTTAGCAATGCTATATCCTATCCTAAATGAAATAAATTCCAAACTAAAACCAGAAACAACTGTTCTTATATTTAAAACAATCCTCAGGCCACTACTGATGTACGGCTGTGAAGTTTGGGGAGCGGCATCCTTCACGAAAAGGAAAAAACTACAATCTTTTCAAAATAAAGTCCTAAGAATCGTAGTTAATGCTCCTTGGTTCATAAGAAATAGCCAATTGCATTGGGAATAACAAATG
>NW_027113242.1:808704-813871 GCF_000696795.3 Halyomorpha halys | reverse complement strand
TTTCTTTTTCTCTTTTCTTCTCTTTTCCCTTTTTCAAATTAACTTGTTTCTTTATACTATTTGAAGACAATTGTTTATTTTATTTAATTGTATCAATATCATTATTTTTTGTTATTAATTTTACTTTCCTCTTTTATTAAGAAGCATTATTCTTATCTATTTATTTTCTTTTAATAAGAACATTTTATATAGTTAGGGGTGTCATTTTTATGACTATACCCCCTCATAATCAACTGTTATAAAATATATAATATAAGTTATATCAACCATGTAAGGCCCACCAGGCCGATCGAGTATAAAAATTAAATAATATAAAAAAAATCCTGCCATTCCACCTTCATTATAAATGCCAGCGTGAAGAGGTTCAAGTTAGTGAGTCATAAATAATTCTTGAAATCTCTAGTTAATCAAAGAATATGATCAAATGGTTATTTATTTTTACTATACTGCCTCTATTAAGGAGATTCGTTGCAATCTATTCAATATTTTTATGATTTCGAAGAGAAGGAAATGTAAGAATTTTCCTCAAAACCTGCGGGACTGCGGGGAGACTGCAGACGTAGAGGAAATGAAAATGGAAAAGGACGTGAAAAGAGGAGAAAGCAATTATGAAGGCACTTAGGTGAAGCAGGCTCGAGTGGGAGCCGACTGCCGTGGACAGTTAGTAAAAGATATCTTTGCGGCTCCGAAATATTTATCATACGTTACAGAAATTAATAAAGTCAATTGACAATTTAGGAACTCTTATCAAGAGTTAGAATAATAATAAAATATTTTTCAATTACTAAAAGTTTTATCGGTTTAAACTTGAAAAAAATAAAATTTAATAAAATAGAAATTATTAATTTTGGGTACCTACATATCAAGGATGTTACAGCAACATTTTCGCTAAAATCCATAAGCCAATTTTAGTGCCACTTTAATGTATAAAATTTGGCCTTTTATAACATCTTCTCAATAAAAGCTCTAGAGATTTTGATTAAGTACGTGGCGTATGTATAAGTATTATATTAAATACAATTAATATTATTCAGCTAAGTCTTATCCTATTTATACTATATCGTATACGATATAGTTTGAAAGAGCTTAAACACTGTATTTTAAAATATATTCCTTTTGTGTCCTTAAATTGTGTTTATTTTTTTTATTTATTCATTTTTTATTCTTAAACTTTTAAAAAAATAGATAAACACGTCATACGAAAGAATTTGCTATTTAAATAATGTAGAAGAAACGAAAATTATTTTACTAATTCGAAATCAAATTTTTCGAAACTAAGATATTATTATACACCACTTTTCGTATACTACACATTTCAAAATAGAATATTTTATAAATGCGCTTAAATTTACAAGATGATCAAATTTGTCTGGAATTTTATTTTGTTTGTTAATTATAGGAATTAAAATGCGTAGCTCTGTAAGCAAAGCTCTATTTGACCAATGTTTAAAACCAAAAATATAAACTAATTTACGTAATTTACAAAAATTCATGCCTGTAAACAAAGGAACGACATTAAAATTTTACTTATCAGGATCATTCCTTAATAATTGTATAGACAACAGAATATAAATGCGTAACATTAACGAACAAAAAACACTATCGGCATTGCCACACACTATAATAGTCAAATTACCGATTAATAATTAGTTCAAACATTAATTTAAATTAGAAGATCCGGTGGCCATCTTCTTTTCAGACGCCTCGGAGGATTATCAGGAATTGTTAAGGATGAAAGATTAAGAATTAATGGGTTAAGGTGGTTAAGGAGTTTGGAATGAAAAGACGCATATCTGTTTTGGGTCCAATCTGCAACGAACGGGATGTTAAGGTCTTTGTGAATGAGTTTATTTGTGACGTATTAAGGAGCATCAAGGATTTTACGTAGGATTTTGGATTGTAACGATTGGATGCGAGAAGAATTTGATGGTTTGGTGGAGCCCCAGAGCTCAATTCCATATGTACAAATTGGTCTGATTATTGTAGTGTATACTAATTTTTTGTAGTGAATAGGAAGTTTAGAGCGTTTGTCAAGTAAGTGTTGTAGCAATCGGAATCTACGAGCAGTTTTTTGTTGTTTCAGTCTTGTGTGTGGATTCCAAGTAAAGTCTCTTGTCAAGATGGAGTCCTAAGTATCGAATCTGTTCAACAGGCGTTAGTGGAGTATTTAGAAAGAATAGTGTAGGACAGGAGGGCAGAGGTTTACGACGGAGAGTAAAGGTGATCTGGTGGGATTTGTCAGGATTTATTTTGATTCTCCAGTTTTTACACCAGTCTTCAATAGATGTTATGTGTGCCTGTAGTGTTTGTGATGCATTAGTTGGGTCGTTGTCTACAGAAAGTATACATGTGTCATCAGCGTATGTTGTTAGGACTGTGTTAGGGTGGGTTGGGATGTCAGCTGTATAAACCGTATAAAGAATGGGACCTAAGATACTACCTTGAGGAACACCGGCGGACTGAGAAAAGAGAGATGAGTAGGCTAGGTTATGATTTACTTTAAAGGTTCTGTCAGTGAGGCAGGAGCGGATTATAAGGAAATATGTTGGGGGTAGGGATTGACGAAGTTTATAGAGCAGACCTGGAAACCAGACTCGTAAATTCAAAATTAAAGAAATGCATTATCTTTAAATATGTGTTTCGTTAAAAAACGGAAGTGCCCGTAATATAAACGTTACAAGCCCCATCTAGTGGTCAATGGTGAAGCTCACTGTTCCAGCAATATCTCTGGTATGAAAAAAACTGCGCATAAATTATTGCTGCATATTTTCAACTTTTACAATAGAACAGTATAAAAATTTAAAGATTGTATTGAAATTCTGGGAGGTGAACTATCTCAAAGTTGTAGGTGCATTTGAACCGTTTACTAAGAATAATCGAAAGATTTCACAAATTTCACCGAATTTGTTACCACTAGGAGTACCTCTCTTGCTGCAGCGAAACTCAGATGTAAACATGTTTTTAAAGAAACATTTTGGACCCGACTGGAAGAGCATAGATTCATATGAGTATAATCAAAAATGTAGTTGCCGCTTGTCACAGCGAGCTTGGAGATGAAATTGAAAAGGCGTTTATAAGAATCCCTCAACAATAATTATTCCTTTTTTTTTTTTAATAAATCAAATGGTATCCTTGTTAAGTCTCAACACTCTTTATTATATCAACAGACCGACGTTTCGGCCAATTCGGCCATCCTCAAGGACAATCTTAAATATAAATTTACACCTCACATCTAAATTTAAAATTGTTTTGTGTGCTATTCTGCCCTGGTCATTAATTACAAGACACATCCTATTATGTCACAAATTTAATTTATTTTTAAACCTTTTAATTTTAGATCACTATCAACTATCATATAAACTGATTATGAAAAGTCAATTTTCAAATTGTCTATTTGACTTATAATTAATAATCTGGGAAGAATAGCCAGCAAAAAATTGTAAATTTGCATTTCGGATTGCCCTTGAGGTTGGCCGAATTGGCCGAAACGTTGGAATGTTGATATAATGAAGAGTGTTGAAACTAAACAATGATAACATTTGATTTATTTAAAAAATAAATACCAGTCTCAAAAAATTTAAATATAAAATTAATATATAAAATAATATTAGCTTCATTTTTTGTGCAATGGGTTTTTAAATATTTTTTTATCTTTTATTCAAAAATCCCTGATGCTCCTTATTACGTCACAAATAAACTCATTCACAAAGACCTTAACATCCCATTCGTTGCAGATTTGACCCAAAACAGATATGCGTCTTTTCATTCCAAACTTCTTAACCATCCTAACCCATTAATTCTTAATATTTCATCCTTAACAATCCCTGATAATCCTCCGAGGCGTCTGAAAAGAAGATGGCCACGGGACCTTCTAATTTAAATTAATGTGTGAAGTACCACCAATGGGTGGTTCCTTCCCAAGATTTTCAAGTGTATATAAAACATAGTACATATTTACCTATTGTATTATTTTGTACAGTTGTAAATTACATTAAATAAATAATTTAAAAAAAAATCTTTTATTCAAATTCAAGTTTTTTTTTTCAAATTTATATTTTAAAATAAAATTTGTCTTAAACTGACCATGTTTTTTCAACTTTCATGATATGTCCACTTTTCTCACCAAGAATTCACCTGGAAAAAACAGTTTTTTTTTTTTAACGAATTAAAACTATATTTATTATTTTTCCCAACAGTATTATTTAGAGTACTCCATTTAAAATGCTTAATCAATGGGTGGATAATCACCCAGTTTTGTTCAAATCCATCTTCATTTTAATTATAATTTACTTTTCAAGATATAAAATAAAAATTACTGAAATCGTGAAATAATTATGGACGTTAGTCATTGGAGTGCTACCGATGGGCAGTGTCCTTACGGGCCTGTATCACTCCATTATAACTGAGATCAAATTTACTTAATGTATATCTTTATGTAATGTACAGTTGTAAATTTTAATAAAAATATTTTTAAAAAATTCAATTCCATGCAGTCAACTTATACCAAACTTACATGAATACCATTTACGTTCATTTAAAATTTTAATTTCATGTAGTAAGTAAACAGTGATTTACACTACTTTTATTTTCATTTGCTCATATATATCTATATAGTATTATATGTACACACAAGACCGTACCACATGTAACAACTGTTTATTGATCTTAGATAGATGATGGTATCCCCTAAAGCTATTAAATCCCTTGCTAAGCGATGAAGTACACACTACCAGAGCTGAGTGCCTTCTACCGGGACCATTAATCTATCCCCACCTTCCGCACTTAGTGTCTGCAATGGCTCATGGTCATTCCTCTCTTTCTAATGGTATCTTCTTGTACTGGAATACGTCCAGGCTACGAAATACCGCCCGTCGTTGAGGATAGGAGCAAATGTGATTATTTGTGAACATATACATATGTGAATATAGGTTATTTATATTATATTATTGTTGAATGTTCCATGACTAAAAGTCGTGTACTCGATCACGCCTTAATTAACATATATGTATTAATTGGCAACCAAATTTTTGTCATAGCAATAAATTTCCCTGCTTCGAGGGTTAGAGCTTTGCTAGCCTAAGCAGTAATGGTGATAAAAGTAAAAGACATGTAATATCGAATTTTATTAAGAAATGTATTTTCCACAATTTAACATAATAAAATGCAA